>NC_135538.1:63039322-63281822 GCF_045843805.1 Urocitellus parryii
GGCACTTTGCTTTAAGATGATTTATCTTCCATAAGGCTCAAACTTGAAAAGTTTAGATGACTAGAGCGTGACTATGACTATTAGACTCTTTGGTTGAAACATTAGAAGTTGTCTGTCATACACACTTGGCGCTAAGAACAAAATCATGGTTGATTTGTTACTGAATTTTCTTACAATGATGGTGTTGGCTACATTAGAAGTAGTATGAGAAATCAAGTATACTACTGTATTTAGCAAATTCAGGAACAAGGCTCTTTCACAGAGAAAAAATAAGGTTAATTCACTGCAGTACAGGGTAGCTATGATCATATGTGTAGGTAGCATGGATCATTCAGTGTTCAAGGTAGAAAAATAAGAGAAAGAAAACAAGAGAGTTGAGGAAGGATTTTCCCTATAGAAAAGTAATATGGGACTTCCCATCTTAGGGGAAAGTCTAGACATAAGGAGGAAGAAAATATATCCGCAAGAGAAAATAACAATAAATTAATTTGGCAAAAATAGAGATTTAAGATGTTCTTCCTATGCTAATATTAAAACATCGATAAGATTTATTTTTATTTTTGTCAGTATTGACAAATGTAGTTTTTCTTACTTTTACTTTGGCAGACTTCAGACAGGACCTTTCTTTCTAGTGACTAATCAAATTATCTGTTCCACTACTGATCAAAGCAAACTTACAATCACTATGTTGCTATATAATATATATATATATATAATATATAATATATAAGTATATAATAGCTATTAAAATTCTGAACTCTTTAATTTTTATAGCAATTCAAAACCATAATGCATTTTATCACTTGAATTAAAATTTTATGTTAACCTAATAAACCTTCCAAAACCTATAAATAAGAATTCAAAAGCCCAGGGATCTGTGTACATTCATGAGACACAATATAACTCCTATTATGGAATGTAACTCTCCAATTACTCTTCTGCCTTTGGTTTAGAGCACCACTAGCCCATTTTCAGGAAGGGAATGAATTATAAATTACTAACTTGGTCCTGGGGGGAAAACTTCGGTCACTTTTAAATTATAATACTTTAATATTTGTGCTGCCTCTTATAGACGTCATATTCACAAGTATTTACAGTATCTGAAACTCCGAAATGTCCCAGGAGTAGGAGTGGAAGTTCTAAGGGCTTTTATATGCTTCCTGTTGCTAAGGTAACCACATCCTTGATATCCATGTGTTCAACATGTCACTCTCATTTTGTGTCTGGCTCTCAGAGAGCCAGCACGGGTGCATGGCATCAAAGAAACACAAGAAATAAAAAAATAAAATAAATAAAAAAGACAAAAGACCAAGGGAACTGTTCCTTCTCAAAGATATTTGTCTGCAGTAAATTCTCTCAATATAATGTGGAATGAAATCCTTCAATTTCTAAATTGAAGTCACAAAGATATTTAATGAGAAATGAAAAAGTACTATTTAGGGTTATTAGTTAAGATCATTAAGTACTGCAGTAAATTGAAAGAAACAAGTTTTTTTTTTTTGAGTCAACTATAGAATATCATTCACACATGAAGCAAAAGCAAAGGGATACTGAATTAGAATATAGATTGCTCAATAAACTCAACAAACTTTTACAAAGGTTAACTATAAATATACCAAACATAATTGCCTAAATATCAAAGTTAGCTCAATCATGAAAACTTTGATCAACATTAAAAGCCCATTTAAGAGAAAGGAACTTAAACTTATATGATAAATATGAACAAATCCATTAATATTTTTATTACTATTTGAAACAAATCTTTCCTATATTCTGATTTCTTTGTAAAAAATATATTTAAGATTAGGTCAATAGAAGCAGTAATTTAAAATTTAAATTTTAAGCTAATTTAAAATCATTATATATATAATATTCAGAGGAATTTAGAAATATTTTCATCAGTCCCAAATTAAAAACAAACAAATTATCTTTCTGTGTCTAATTTTAAATAAATCTGGTGGGATGAACACTGTAGGAGATGACTAAAGGCAGTCCCCCCAATAAATACCTGTTCTTCTCCCTTGAATTTTTGTCTATGTCTGTCTTTATCATTACTGACTGCAGTTTCAAGTTTCAATATAACAAAATTCTAAGTTTTATCTCTATATCTATGTAGACATCAGAAATCCAGCAACTTCTTTTGATTTAGCATAATCTTCAGTTTACAGCAAGAGCAGCCCAGTTTCTTTTTCTCCTTTTTTACTGCCTGTCTCTCCAACAATCCCTATAACTCTGAGACACTGCCTACCAAGATTGAGCCAAAGCTTAAACTGCTGAATATAAAGTATAGAAAGGGCTTCAGTGTCACCCAGCAATGTTAATATATGGACAAATGGTCAAAAAGTGAATTGCATTATAGAGGACACTTCTTAATACAATATAAATATTGTATCACCATTTTAGCATTTTGGACAGCTACTGCTGAGTATAATGTTCCATTTTCCTTTTAAAAAAAAGTATTGACAAGCTCATGACATAAAAATTTTAATATAAACATTTTAGTACTAGAGCAAACTTAGAGCAAATACATACCTAATTCTGATCTGGGTCTCTTAAACAGTACAGATAAAAGTCTACATTTTCTTACAGTACTCAAGTAAAAAAATACTTACATGGTTTGGTTTTAAAGTGCACAGATTTTTTTTGTGTGTGTGTCACAGAGCATTAACAACTAATGTTAAAGACATAAGAAAAAATGGTGATCAGTTGGTGAGTCTCAATAAAAATTAAAGATATATAGCACTGATATTAGTCATGGCTTTTCTTTTTTCTTTTCTTTTTTTTCTTTTTTTTACTAGGGATTGAACTCAGGGGCACCGGACTACTGATCTACATCCCCAGCACTATTTTGTATTTTATTATGAGACATGGAGTTGCATAGCACCTCACCATTGCTGAGGCTGGCTTTGAACTCACAATCCTTCTGTCTCTGTTTCTGAGCGGCTGAGATTATAGGTGTGCACCACTACTCCCAGCTAGTCACAGCTTTTCAAACTGACCAACTGACCAGCTTGTTGACTCCAACTGATTCAGGACTTAAGACTTTTTAAAACCAAAAATAATACTTTTTAAATAAACTTTTTAAAACATAATTTTAATACTAATACAGGTAAATTGTAAAAAAAAAATACCATGAAAATGATATGTTCATTAATTGTTTTTATGCAGGTGTTTTAACAGTAAAAGTCTGATACACACCCCCCTACATCCTGAGATAAGAAACAAGACAAGGATATCTTATGTGTAATTTTAGATTTCTACAAATTTGAAGTATATGATTCTCAGTGCCTTATATTAACAACATTTTAATATGAAATATTCATCAAAGCAAAATTCTACCAGTAACATAGTATTCTATCAAATTGATATACATATATTTAAACATTTACCATTATTGGAAAAGGTGATTACTTTTAAGTTTTTTTTTTTTTTTTTTTTTAATAAACAACATTTGGAAAGCATACTGGGTCAAATAATAGGGGAACTTACAAAGACTTTGATCTACTTGTCAAAATCCTTATCCTGTAAGTTTTCACTAATTTGTACCCCTACCAGAACTGCCTATCTTACCCAACATTTTAAATAGCTTGAAGTAATATTTTGAAATTTCAAAATTTTTATATATCAAAGACAGAAAATGTTAATTTACATTAAGAAGCCTTAATTTTATTAATTTATATTTTTATTTATATAAAAATATTTTTCATGTTTATTGGCATTCCTATTATTTTATGTTATCTGTTCATATTTTGAAATATTTTATTGGAATGTAAAATAATTTTATTTGCAATTGATATATAAAAGTATGAACTTGCACATAATCATGTGTCAAAAGTGTTTTATCATTCTTTAAACCTAGTTTAATGAAGCAAATCTTAATTTTTTAGAAATAAAAAAAATTATTAGTTCCTTTTTAAGTTCCTTTTGAGATTTGTCAAATTGTTAGCAATATATTCAATATAGTTTCATTTATAACTCTATAATCCATGCAGTTTTGATAAGTTCATCCACTGTTAAAAAATATACATACATTGAAAACAAAGCAAAAGAAGGATGATATCAATATCATGCTGATACATTAAATAAGAGGTCCACACAAGGTGTATTTAATTCACAAAGAGAATATTGTTTCCTTTGATATATTATTTACTCCTAATCAGGGTCCAAGTTCTCAAATTATATATTAATTTATTTTTTTTTTTCTAGTGGAGACCCAATTGATTTTTGCCCGAAAGTAATCTCAAAGGTTCAGAGTTATTTTTCTATCTTCTAAAAAGTTTTTATTTAATATTAGCAATTTTATTCCAACATTTCTTCTTCATGGACTGCACTGAATACTTAGTCCTTCAGATATTCTTGGAACCTGATGGATCATATAAATTGATTTCTTTATTAATGATTTAAATTGGTTTATATATTTTTTGATGTTCCTTTAGACTTGTATAATGGTCATGTTTACATGACATTTATAACTTTATGAGAATTAATAGTACATATGGATCTACATACAAATTTAAGTTCCATATAGTTTAATCAAAAACTTTATCTTCATTCTATGCTATTTATTTAGCATCTTTTTTATTTGTACTCTTGTTACTAAAAAAATATTCTTTGATACTTGTACTTGTTTAATTTATTTTGGTTTTTAATATGATTTGAATGATCATATATTATTTGGGTTTAATTCATGTTACTTTTATTTTATCAACATTTTAAACTTTAATCTTAAATATCAAAAAAGAAAGGTAAGCTTTGCATTTTATCATAGTTTTAAACCTTTTCTGCTACTCACTTTACTGGCAACCCAACTCTAGTGGCTTTCTTATAATGCAGTCTTGGGTTTCAGGTCGAGACTATTGAAAATATATTATTATTGATATTGTTGTTAACCCTCTTTCTCCTCCTCCTTCTCCTGTTGAAACTCTTGACCCTTTGTATCCATAGGTTTTACAACTACAGATTAAACAATTTCAGATAAAAATATTCGGAAAAAAATTGTAGCTGTAATTAATATAACCAGACATTTTTTCTTTATCATTATCCCCTAAACAGTATGACAACTATCTACATACCATTTACATTGCATTAGATGTTATAAATAATCTTTTAAAAATAATCTAAAGATAATACATACAGGAGGATGTGCTTAGGTTATATGCAAATTCTATATCTTTTATGAAAGGGACTTATGCTTTTGTGGATTTCAGTATCCTCAGAGTACTTGGAACTAATTTCCCATGTATAACAAGAAATAGTTATCTGTGCTTTCATTCAAAAATATCTCCACTAAATTTTATCACCACAACTAAAACAAGGTTAATTAATAATAATATGCCAGAACTGTGGAGAATATTTAAGATACCTTATTTGGCCACTAATGATCTTTTTAGTTTGTTTTTTATTATTACTCCCACCTAAGAAAACAATCTGAAGCTTTGCCCAAGGTCACAGATTTCTTCTGCTGCTGTTGTTGTTTTTAGATATACATGACAGTAGAGTGAATTTTGACATATTATACATACATGGAATACAACTCCTTTCAATTAGGATCCCATTTTTGTGGTTGTACATAATGTGGATACAGTAGTTGTGTATTCATTTATAAGCAAAGGAAAGTTATGTCTAATTCATTCTACTGTCCTTCCTATTCCCATCCCCCTTCCTTTCCTTCATTCCCATTTTGTCTAATACAATGAACTTCCATTCTTCCCCTTCCTACCCTTCCTTGTGGTGGATTAGCATCCATATACTAGAAAGAATATTCAGCCTTTGGTTTTTGGAACTGGCTTATTTCACTTACCATGATATTTTCCAGTTTCATCCATTTACCTGCAAAATCCATAATTCTACTCTTCTTCATGGCTGAGAAATATTCCAATGTGTATATGATAAGGCTGAATCACAGTAGTGTGCTGATTTTAAGTCCTTTGGGTATGGACCTAGGAGTGGAGTGAGATAATTGAGTTAAATGGTGGTTCCATTCCAAGTTTTCTAAAGAATCTCTATACTGCTTTCCAGAGTGATTATACCAATTTGCAGACCCACAGGAATGTCTGAGTGAACTTTTTCCCCCACATCCTCACCAACATTTATTGTTATTTGTATTCTTGATAATTGCCATTCTGACTGGAGTAAGATGGAATTTCAGAGTAGTTTTAATTTGCATTTCTCTAATTGCTAGAGATGTTGAACATTTTTTTCACATACTTGTTGATCTTCTGTGAATTGCCTCTTCAGTTCCTCTGCCCATTTATTAAGTTATTTGGGTCTTATGACAGCAAGTTTTTTGAGTTCTTTGTATATCCTGAGATTATGGTCCATCTGAGGTGCAGGTGGGGAAGATTTTCTCCCATATTGTAGGCTTTCTGTTCACATTCTTAATTGCTTCCTTTGCTGTGAATAAGCTTTTTAGTTTAATACCATCCCATTTATTGATTCTTGATTTTACTTCTTGTGCTTTAAGAGTCTTATTGAGGGGGCTGGGAATGTGGCTCAATCGGTAGTGCGCTCGCCTGGCATGCGTGCGGCCCGGGTTCGATCCTCAGCACCACATACCAACAAAGATGTTGTGTCCGCCGAGAACTAAAAAATAAATATTAAAAAAAAATTCTCTCTCTCTCTCTCTCTCTCTCTCTCTCTCTCTCTCTCTCTCTCTCTCTCTCCTCTCTCACTCTCTCTTTAAAAAAAAAAAAAAAAAAAGAGTCTTATTGAGGATGTCTGTTCCGAGCTGACATGATGGAGAGTTGGGCCTATTTTTTCTTCTAGCAGGTGCAGGGCCTCTGGTCTAATGCCTAGGTCCTTGATCCACTTTGAGTTGAGTTTTGCTCAGGGTGAGAGATAGGGGTTCAATTTCATTCTATCACATGAATTTTTAAGTGGCCCACTCAGGAATGAAATCTACTTTGTCTTCCTAGAACCTGTGTTTTAAACCACTGTGGGATGTTACTTTTTAATTTATATTCAACTTCATGTTTATCTTACATCAATGCTCATTATCAAACATTTTCTGTCATGTTCCTGTATTTAAAAATAATTGTGTTGCATCTTTTAGTTACCCATATTACACTGTCAAGATTATTTTCCTTAAAGATGAAACACTGAGAAATATTTTCTAAGACCTTAAATATGAAAGTCTATATTTTTATTGCTTTCACAATTTTATGACAACTCAATGGCAAATAAAGATTGCACATCATAATCTTTTGCATTTTAATTCAGTAGATTTTGCTCCAGTAGCACCTTTAATGTCACATTGCAAACAGAAAAGAAGTTTCCATCCCAAGTTTTCAGTTTTATCTCTTAGTTTTCTATCCAAATGCTAATTCCTCAACTAAAGAAATAATATGTGGTAATTACAACATTTTCAGGATGTATCCAGATGTGTATCTCTTTCCATCAATTTTGTATGTAATATAGTGAACATTTTTGCTATAAGTAATCAATTCTTTAGTTGTGAAAAGTTTTCAAGTATAATAATTGTTACACTTGTTTTTTCATGTCCCCTATAATTATTCTTTCTACTTTCAATTCATTCAAGAATATCTCACAATCTTTTCCTTATTGACTATTTTCATAGTGAGTACCAAAGAATTCTCTAATATGTTTCACCTTCCACAGATAAATTACTTTTCTATTGGCTCTATGTTATTTGTTTCCTTTTTTTTGTATCAACACTGGTAATCTCAATTATTTCTGGAGTACATATTAACCTGGACTTCAGTTTCTAAAATGAGGGTTTTGTGAATTGCTTGTTGTCCTATTTGGGGAATAATGGGCAGCAAATCAATAATTTAACAGAAATATACTTGTCTAAAAATGAATGAGCAAATAAAAGCAAATAAGAAAATATGGTTTAATAGGCAAAAGGATATAAGTTATAAGATAGACATGTCATGATGTGGGCTTAATACAACAACACAATAGGACATAATACAATATTTTAAAAATCAGAATAATAGTGGGGAAAAGTACACAGATTGCATTTCAAGAGTCATAGGATCAACAAATTTTACTTTGTATTTCACCTACCATGCTTATTTTCAGATATGTGTGCCCAGATATTTTTGATGATGATGAAAATGATAACAATAAAAGAAGGCAAAGAATATATGTACCATATACAATATTATTATGTTCAAAACCCTGAGATAGGTGTGTGATTTCTTTGCTTGTTTATTTTTAGTATGAAGTACAATAACTGAAAAGTTGGAAATAGAAATGTGTATCATTTTATGGGTTTTATTGTTTTTTAATACTTGAGTACTGAATACATTTTTAATCCCATGGATAACCAATATTTTTCATTGTTTTAAGTTAGATATCTAGATAGCTAGTCCAATTCCTAGTAATGAAAGAGTTTTGCCAGAACTCTAAAATTTATATAAACCTTTAACATGCATACAAAGTTAAATATCTAATACTTAAACACAATATATGTTTTCATTCTATAAGTTACAACCTAGTTCATTGTGAAGACATTTAAATTAGAATAAATGCTTAAGCCAATGGGAAGACTTCCTAAACAAACCATTTTACTTTCTTTTATTTCTAACCAAAATCATACTGAAAAATAATTAAGAATTCTTACACTTCACTGCCAAGAAAGAGGACCTTTCCCACAGAACAAAAGAGCTTCTCAGTAAAAAAAAAAAATGTTCAGAAATGAAGACCTCAAGGTCTAAGTACTGTCATTTAATTTGAATTTTCAGCACAATATTAAGGGATTGTTTTTCATCAGTTGCCACCCACATGCCATTGATCAGCAACCTCCTTTATTTTTGAGCTCCAAATGTTCTAAAGTGTTGCTTTGACAGCTAAAAATTCTCTAAACAGCCCAAGGGACATTTAAATATCTAACTTCCATAAAAAGAGATTTTAATATAAATGATGCAGAATGTAATGGGACAATACTAATTATATATTGTACTTAAGGAAAATGTCTCCAAATAATGCATTTTTTAAAAGGGCTAAGAACTATGGTAATGCACTCAATAAAATGAGTTAAGTACAGGACACTGTGAATTTGAACCACTTTACAATTGAAAATTGTTTTTTTTAGTTATACATAGAAACAACATCTTTATTGTTTATTTATCTTTTAATGTGGTGCTGAGGATTGAACCCAGTGCCTCACATGTGCGAGTCATGTGCTTTGCCACTGAGCTGCAACCCCATCTCGGAAAAAGGTTTTAATAGTCCATTCACATCCCATGTTTTCTATAGATAAAGGGACAATTAAAAATAATTTCTGATATCTTTTTAGTCTTTCATATATTCTAGTTCCTGTTTTTTCTTATATTTATCTTTCACTAGAAACCTGAAGTACTTACATTAAAAATATTGCTTACAGTCATGCAGATGACTTCAAATATTTCTGCACTTCACGGTGAATTGCTCATTCACCTGAGTGTTTAACAGTGTCAGTGTGCTCAACATTATCATATTTAATTGAATAGTTCAACAAGATAATAAGCCAGGGCACATATCATCCTGTGAAATCATCCAATGCATTAGACTCACAACAAATAAAATAACAAATGCAATACAGGGGACTTAGAGGAAATTATACAAACAGTAGAGACAAAAGAGAGATGAGCAAGAAAGAGAGGAAATTTGATGGAGAAAATAAACTTAACTGGATATAAGAGATTTCTGAAGTTTGATGACACCAATTCTTACATTTTATTTTCTCAAATGGTACTAAGAGTAGACATAACTCAGATATTCCTCATCACCAACACATATTTGACTTGTCCTCAAGAATACCTTCTTGTCAAGTGAAGCAGAGAAGTATTCAAATCCAAATGCAAGTTTCAAATAATATGGAGTAACAATATGTCAGTCTTTTAGAAAATTTTTGAAAGATTTTGAAGTTGTGAAAATGATTAAAATTACTAAGGCAATTAAAATAGTATGGAATGACATCAGGATTATCTCTCAGGATTATTTATTCATCCTAGAGATATTTATCAAATATTTTAAAGATCATCACATTTCCTTACTTTTACTGAACTCCAAATTATATAACAGTTACTATGTTTCTTACTTCTGAAACAAAGACAAATGTTTTGTCTGATTTTTCCCAAAACTTCTCAAGATGAACAAATGCTTAGGAAACTGATGGACTAGGACTCACATTCCAGCTTTATCACTGGCCAAAAATTTGACCTCTGATAAATTATTAAATATCTTTGTACTTCATTTTCCAGATATGTAAAATGATAATAGAAATCCTTTTCTTTTTTCTCCTCCCCCCTATATTTTTTGGTGCATTATAATTGTACATAAAGTTGTGATTCATTGGTACATATTCATACATGCATACAATAAAACAATATAATATGGTCAATATCATTTCCCCAGAATTTCCCCTTGCCCTCCCTTGTTCCACCTCTCTGGTCTGTTTCCTCTCAACTGTTCCTTCTTTAATTTTCATGAGAACCCCTCTCCACCTTTCTTTTTCTTTATTTCTCTCTAGCTTCTACAGAGGAGAGAAAACATAGAACCCTTGACTTTCTGAGTTTGGCTTATTTTGCTTACCATAATGGTCTCAAATTCCACTCATTTTCCAAAAAGTGACAAAATTTCATTCTTCTTTTAGGCTGAATAAAACTCCATTGTGTACACATACAGAAATACTTCTTATTAGAAGATAATTGGTGCAGAAGAAAACCAATAGCAATTAAACATTTTTTAAATAAGTGCCAAATTTTTGTTGTGATTAGTCAGGGTTGAAATGGCCTAATTGGGAATATTTTTTTTTTAAATGTAATTAAAATTATGGATATGAATTTATCTTAAATAAGATAAATATAATATTGTAAATACAAGTATGTATTTATTCTTAGAGCAGAATAAAGGATTATATGAATGGAGAGGGAGGTATAACTGTTTTGGATAAAATACATGATAGCATGATGTGACGTATAGGAGGAATTTTCTTCAAATTTCAAATTTTAGGTCCCAAGTAAACATTTTTGCAAAAAAAAATCAGATTATTTAAAACAAAACTCTTCAAAATAGATAAACTGAAAATAAAGTTAATCAAGAAAAGAACCACTTGCTACTTAAGTAATTATAGCATGTACCTCTATTTTAGATATTCCATATACTTCATTTTGACCTAAAATCAAATTGTCTTCATTGCATCAGTAAAATATTAGATAAGGTATGTGAATATTTTAAATTATTTTAAAAAATCTTTTTAAATGTTAGGAAGAAGTAATTTGGAGTTTTATTGTTGTTTTTACAACCAAATTAGGTACAGATATTTTAAATGATTTTATTGCTGAATTGACTCACTCTGAAGATCATTACAAAGTATTGACAAAATATATGAAATGATGTTCCTCTAATTATACTTAGAAACTCACACTTGGATATAATGATATGAACCATACTAACCTTGTGAATATAGTTCACAAGGAACTTAAATATAATCCACAGCTTTCTTATAAGAACGAATTTACTTTAAGTATTAAAAGCCATGGGCCTTTTCATTTTTAAGACCAAATAAAAAGCATATAATATTCCTTAATGGATTTTTTAAAATGGCACAATTGTTGTAAAACTGTAAAATGATAGGATATTCATAGCAGTTGAAATTATGAAGCTAAAAGGTGTGACATGAAACAACATAGTTACAGTCTTTCTTTAACACTTGGACTCATAAAGCATTTGGTTTGAAAACTTTAAGATCACATCATATGACAGTGGGATGAATCAGACACAATTCCCCTATGTGCATATATGATTACATGACCATGTACAACCAGAAGAATGAAAAGCTACACTCCATTTATGTATGATATGTCAAATGCATTCTACTGTCATGTAAAACTAATTCAAACAAATTAAAAAAGATCACAACATATAACATACGTCCATTTTCTTTAGATATGGTCTTCTATTTTTTTTTTAGTTCATACCATCCAACATAAATTTTTACACATTTTAAGCAGACTAAGAAAGTACATGCTGTCACAATGAGTAGTTTGCTACAGAAACTTAAGAGTATTTATTTAGACATTAAATCAGTTCATCCATAAGAAATTGGAAATTGAATTATAATAGAAGGAACAAGTTTGGCAGTTCTTTCTGTGATTATATCAAGCATATAAATGTATCTAAGTCATAATGGACAACCATTTTACTAAGCAAGTTGCTATATTAGGCAACTTAATGCCCACTTATTTAAGTTTAACTAGTACCATGTAAGCATTTCTATAAAATACATAAACAGAAAGAAACATCTAATTTAAAATGTAAATTAAATCATAAGAATTCAATGTTTTTAATATGTATGAACCACAAGATCATGAATCAAGTTGAACAGAATGTTACAAATATAAACATATAACTTAAAGGAAGTTTCCAAGATTACACAAGGATTCTTGCAGAGGATTCTTAAATAAAACCTGGTGTGGTGGCAAATACCTGTAATCTCAGTGGCTTGGGCAGTGAAGGCAGAAGGATTGCAAGTTGAAAGCCAGCCTCAGTAACTTGGAGATACCCAAAGCAACTCAGCGAGACCCTAAATAAAACTTTAAAGGGCCTGGGGATGTGGCTTTGTGGTTGAGTGCCCCTTGGATAAATCCCTGGTACCAAAAATTTAAAAACATATGCTATATTATGCTAATTGAGGTATTGTTAAATTTCAATAAAAACTGGTCTTTAAAGAGAAGGATTTCTCAGCTAATCATTATCATATTTGGAGTTGATAAAAACTCATATATACATACCATCAGGATCAGAATAAAGAAATGGCATTATCTTGATTATGTGGTATATTTCAAGATAATCTTTTTTGGGGGGGAGGGGATACCAGGTATTAAACTCAGGGGCACTTCCCCACTGAGCCACATCCCCAGTCCTATTTTGTATTTTAATTTAGAGACAGGGTCTCACTGAGTTGCTTAGCACCTCACTTTTGCTAAGGCTTGCTTTGAACTCATGATCCTCCTTCCTCAGCCTCCTGAGCCCCTGGAATTACAGGCATTCTACACTGTGCCCAAATTCTGAAGATAATCTTGAATAGAGATTTCTAAGTAAAATAATAAAATAATGGACCAAGAAATACCTTTGTTTTGAATATTACTGAGACTGGGGATAAGCAAATTTCACTGCTATCTAGAAATACATCTAGTTAGAACATGTGAGGAAGATTGGATAAAATCTGGTAACCAAAATAAAACTTTCAGAAATGAAACAATGTGGGGATTGGTGCTGTTTGGTGGTATAGAAATGACTCAGGCCACCTTGCTATCATCTAGTTCACCCAGACCAGTTAGTTAGTAGCTAGCATCTAGAAGACCAGTCAAATATGGTATTATTGGGCATGTTTCTATTCTATGATACAACCCCTTTCCTCTAAAACATGACTTCTTGTACAAAAGCAAACCTATCATTACAGGTTCAGCATTCTATTCCAATATTCTTTCTGCATTTAGCTCTTTTCTGTTGCTAAAAAAAAAAAAAAAAAAAAAAAACTTCATTACTGAACACTTTCTAGTGAAGCCTATTTTTCTGTTGTAATGAATGTGTCTTTTAAATATCAGAATATTAAGTTCGTAGGGGTCTAAGAATCTTATATATTGCAGCCTCCCTTATTTTATACATTCCATTCTTCCTAACCTTTACCTCTGAATCTCAAAGTATCAAGGAAATAAAAATATGTAAACATTCTGATATTTTTCAGGATATTCTGAAAAAATGTAAGTGAAAGATATTAATACCATTTAATAAACCATAACTTAAAGCATTTCACATTATTGTGTGTTTTTGGAATATAAGCTTTTTGAGGGTAGGGTTGTGTCCTTTAAATGAGAGTATGTTTCTATTTCTATGAAATTCTCCGTACATTTTTATGAACATGAAGCTAATTACAAAAAGAGTAGCAATTCTAATGTGTGTTTTTGTGCTTATTTATATGTGAAATGTAAGTATGTAGTTTCACGTTTGTATCTGCTTATTTATTATGAAGGTTGGCTTTATAACCAATACATTTCTGTGTCAAATAAGCACAGATGACACTTCGGTCTGTTTCAAGTCCCCATGGGCCTTATGATGGCTTTCTGCACAACGCCTAACAGTCTCTGTGACATTCAGGCTTGGATGTCATCCAACTTTTTAAAGCTAAATGTAGACAAGACTAAATTATTACTCATAGGATCTCCTCCACATCAATCTTTATATTTCTTTTTTTACTTCTTCCCTCCAACATCTAGTATATCCTTTTCAATGTCTCAGGGCTCGTAACACTGAACTGATTTTAGATGCTGAGCTTTGTTTTTGATGTCCATATTAATCAGGTTGCAAAATCATCTTATTATCGTCCTAGGAGACTTTCTAGAATATATCTCACTGAATCTCCAAGGGACAGAGAAATTCTCAGATGTGCTTCCGTTATTTCTTGCTAGGATTACCATAATTCATTATATTCTGGCCTACCTGTCACCTCTATTCTTAGCTGCTTACAGCTAGCACAGACTTGGGTAATGTGTGAAGGCATACAAAAACTAGAATATCTGATCACATTACTTCAGCAAAGAGAAAATTCTGCTTACCTTTAAGAAAGCAGTGAATTGTGTTTAAGCCTTTATTCCCTACAAACATGATGATTTTCTGAACTACAATCAAGTGATCTGTTCTCACTAATTGCTATTTTTCTTTAGGAAAAATGTCAAGCTTTGAAAATATTCATTTTCAAAGGTAAGTTTACCTCATAGAAAACATAATAGTTATGAACCTAAAAGGTTGAATAATTAACATTTTATAAATCGATTCCTTTTTTTAACTTGAGAGAAAGATTATTATATAAAAGAACTTTGTATTAAAATCACATATTATTTTGTTATGCAAATAACCACTCTTATGTTTATTTGTACCATAAATGTGAATGTTAACAGTAGGGTATTAGGTTTAATAAAGCAAAGCACACCTGCACCAGTGCTGTAAAAATACAAGCACCTCTATTGTAATCTAGATTCTGAACTCTGAACAATCTTGCAGGAAAGCTGGTAATGCAAGAGTACATTTAGTATATTTGTCCTTACCCATCCACTCACGAAAATTGACTAAAATATTCCTACCTTCTATTTTATGTGTAACTAATTTATACATTTGCTCTTCATTCTGGGGTCGGTTTTAATTTTAATACTTTCCTTCCTCATTGCGATGCTGTTGCAGTGTCAAAATATCATTAGAGACCTCCTTATGAGACTGAAGCACTTTGTTTTCTGTATCAAACTTGACCTGTAAGATGCACAAATGTGGCAAGATGCATGTTTATCTGCATCAAATCCATAAAAGGTATATACAATGAGAAGGCAAAAGACAAGCTACACTTTTTTCATGCCTATAACCCTTACCTCTTTTTTATATTTATTAACCCTATTGAAGGCACCTTCTGTGGTAGCGTTGCAATCTACAAAAATCTCAATTTATGTCAAAAAACAAGTTCAGGTAATCAGTATAGTGTCTTATAGTAATGGAAATCCTATCCTTCACAGCCTTAAATTCAAGTTCTTCCTTTTCTCATATGATCAATAACCTCTGTCTTCAACTGACTCATTCAAGTTAAAAAAAAAAAAAAGGAGTAAACAGTTGCCACAGTAAAAGTAAATGCAACAACTTACTTCACCATAATCTTTTTACTCAAAACAATTGCTTTGTTTTTTAATACCACACTTGCTTGGCAATAAGTTGTGTTTTCAGTTTCCAGTAGATCATAAAGGCTTTTTTTTTTCTTCTACCTAAATCAAAAACAAAACTAGCATGATCTTTTGAGAAATTCCACTATCACTGAAAACAGATTTCTTGGGAATAAGCGCTAAGAAGTTTTCTCTTCCCAAAGTATCAGAAAATTCTAGAATCCTTATGTGGTAAACAAATTTACAAATCTGCTTCATTTGTTTCCTAATTTATTAATGCATCTTTATTTATTATGTGAAACAAGAATATCTAAAAGGTAATCTATCTTTAAAGTCCCATCAAAATATAATCACTAAACAGTGAGAAAAAAAAACCATTAATCACATGATTCAAAATAGTGACCATGTGAAAGATCAGATTTTTTAATACTTCTGTAAGTTATTTGTAGTTTTATATTTTTTTAAACTTAATATTTTATGGAGGAGCATTCTGCCCTCTTATCAATGATTAGAGCCTCTGGTGTCATTATCTAGATTTATAGATGTCATGCCAGGAGTTGGCATAATACTGCAAATTAGTCAGCCAAGTCCCTGTCCTTAAGGACTAATTTGCAGATTATTTCCTATGAAACCATATAATTCCAGAGAGTAGGTGTCTTAGGAAAGAAGATAAATAACACAGCTAACAAAATACAAAACTTTCTTTTGAACAACTTAAGTTTGAGATGTTTATAACACATCCAAGAGGAGATATCAAGTAGGCAGTTTGGACGTAGAAATCTAGAAATGAAAGGAGATGTCAAAATTTGAAGTATAAGTTATGGAGTTAAAAACATATACAGTATATCAAACCTAAAGTTTTGTGGTATGCAGAGGCGGAGAGCATCTAGGATGTTAGTAGAAATGGAGAAGAGAAAAAGGCTCCAGACAAATCCTAAAGGTGCTGTATTACTTAGAGACACAGGAAGAGAACATTTACTAAGACAGAGAAGCAAGAAGAGATATGAAGTTAAGAGAAGAGAACATTTCAAGAAGTGACTAGTCAAATTTTGCTCCTGAGGCTGAGACAGGAGGATTGCAAACTCAAAGCCAGTCTCAGCAAAGCAAGGTGCTAAGCAACTCATTTAGACCCTGTCTCTAAATAAAATACAAAATAGGCTGGTAATATAGCTCAGTGGTCATCAAGTGCCCCTGAATTCAATCCAGGGTACCCTCCCCTTCACTCCCCCAAAAAGCAAGAAAGGTGAGAGCTGTACATTAGCTTTGGTTAATGGACTATAGCTGTCTTGGTATCAAAGATAAGAGCAATTACAGTGCTTGATAGAGATGGAAATCAGAATGAGGACTGGGGAGGTGTTAGATAATGAATTATTGATGAGGAAGTGAAGACAAGAGGTTGTTGATTCCCTACACTTCAGGTTCTGTTATTTCAAACCAGAATGTGGATAAATGAAACTAAGAACTAATTAAAAGGTTATGTTATTTTAAAAATATTAAATAATGGCATAAAGGTCAGGTTGCTTATTATACACATCTATGCTACCCAATCTTGTACAGTACTCTAGGTTATTTTTTAAGGATTAGATAATACAATAAAAAAGTTGGAAAGTGAAGTAAAATTCATTTGATCTCATTTTCAAATAATAATAGTTTTTAATTTTGCTTCCACCTTTAAGAACAAGTATACAAACAAAAAACCCATAAGTTGTTTATGCAAAACAAAGTCTATAAGAGAAAAAATAAAATAAATTTATGTGGCACATACAGATGAAAAATGCATTACCCAAGAGTGTAAAAGTTTAGATGACAAGCACTGGACACTCTCAGGAAAATAAAGAAAATAAAGATTCCATATAAAAATAGAAAAGAAGACACACTGAATTAAAATTAAGTTGGAAGAGCAAAGGACACATTTTAAGCAAGAAATTGTCATAACAGAAATTTAAATTTTAGTAAAATAGTAAAATGAAGAACCAATTGCTAAACTCTGAATCTATGATGTGGAGAATAAGCTTGAAAAAGCACAGTTGAATACATATTGTTATTATCAATCAGAAATAAGTATGCAAAATTAAAACTAATAAATGGCAGGATTTGGTTTCTGTAAAAGAGAATGAAATAGAAAATACACTGAACTGTTTAACAAGTATAAGGCTATTTTTAAGTATGAGGTCTTCTACTTGGCAACAATACTTTTACTTAGGATTTTTCCAAAAATATGCTTGTTTCTTCAGTCAAGAAAAAAATATTAAAATGTGGCAAAATATATTCAGGAATCAAAAGCAGGCTATTTTATGTTAGGATTAACACAAATTTAAATATCCGAATTAAAACATTATTTGACCAGTAGCTACCCTATGCTTTATCCTGTCTTCAATGATGGAATAATATTTACCATTTTTAATATCAAAAACTGAGATTATGTCATCTAAACTGGACGTGCTAATAGCCTTTAGTAATTGAGACTGTATGGAGGAAATAAATAGTATTAGAAGTATTCGGTTGGACAGTAACTGAAGCTGACAACCACATCCAAACCTTCAAAGAAGTCTTACAACTCTTTTACTAGAAATAGTGGCTGCAAGAAAAAAAAACAAATATAAAACTAAAAACATAAACACAATTCTATTTATACAACAAATTATGCTAATGAATTTGCAAGTGTAT
Organism: Urocitellus parryii; assembly: GCF_045843805.1. Taxonomy (NCBI): domain Eukaryota; kingdom Metazoa; phylum Chordata; class Mammalia; order Rodentia; family Sciuridae; genus Urocitellus; species Urocitellus parryii. The sequence goes on from NC_135538.1 coordinate 63,057,640, forward strand.
TTGAAATGGATAATTGTCTTAGAACTGTGAATCATAAAAGTTGACACAAGAACAACTAAATAAACCAATAACTATGGGAGATATTAAGGAAGTTGTCAAACAATTATCTCACAAATGTTTTGATAAGCAATTATAATTCCTTTAAACCTATGAGGGAAATATTTCCAGTTACTTTTAAAGTTTTCAATGCATTGGATATCAAAATCTTATAGAGATAAGTCAAAAGTAATATGAAAACTTTATTTTTATGATAAATGTAAGCTCCTAAAATTCAATACTACAAAATATTATCATATATTAATAAACAATACTATAGGTATGTAAAAAAAAATATTCTGTAATTCAAGGGCTCTTCTTCCTTTATTCTATAAGCCAGAAAATAAAACTATGTGATCCTCTCAAAAGAGGCCTGAAATACAATGGCACAAATTCAAGATTTGTTCTAGAATTAAAAAAAAAAAAATTTATAGGAATAAGAACTATGCTGAATCCATCAGAGATATATAGGAGTAAGAAAAATTATCATTTATTTTTTACATAAAGCTATCCAAAGCAATTCAACATTAACATAAAACCAAAAAAAACCATAAAATATTGTAAATAAAAAGGCAAAATTATTATCATTATCAAGTCATATTCTTGTCTACCTAAAAACTATACTTGAAGGGACTAGAGCTCTGTATTATGATAATTAAAATAATATTTGAAAGATTAATTTACTTTTTTGTAAGTAGACCAGTTAATGTCAAATACAAAATATAGAAAGAATATGATACTTTTCATTGGCCACAAATAAATGTTTTAAGTTTTAAAATTATATTAAATAATAAATGAATTAAATATATAAAGAAAATAATAGTTCAGTATATTTTATTTTGGTTACCACATGTATTAAATACATCATCATATTAAATAAATATCACATATATGCCATTTTTCAGATTCTTAGACTTTCTTGAACACAGCAGGTAAAGTCATGACAATTCCAACATATCTATTATATTTGAATCCAGAATAAACTTAAAAATTTGAAGCTCTGGCAGATAAGTACATAATAATTAAAAATTTCTCCTTTAAAAATAAAGTCTCTAAAACAAAAAATAAAAGAAAAAACATAAATTGATAGGAAGAGTTGTTCAATATATAAGAAGCAAAGGGTTAATACTAGAAAGCATTTGGTAATTACATGGAAAACTTAATACTTAAATAGCAAAACAAATGTTCAACAAGAAAAACATTCTCAAGGAAATCATCAAAATGTATAAAAAATGATGGGCCACACCACAAACAAATGAATATAAAAAATACATTTGAAATCCAATTATCAAATTGGTAAAAAAAATTAAATGTATAGGATCCACAGATAGTTACATGTAAAAAAATTATGGTACTTCAACTAGATAAACTACTATGATTCGATTATAAAAGCAAGAATTAGCAGTATTTTAAATTGAGTGATCACAAATTTCCACAATATGTTAGTGAGAAAAGCAAGATACTGTCAAGGGTACAGCAGCATGTTAATTATCCTGTGGTTTTTTTGTTTTGTTTTGTTTTGTTTTGTTTTTAAAGACAAGTCTCTGTAAGTTAGATAAATAGATCTACATAGGTAAGTTTATGTTTGGGAGTATGTATATTTGTTTGTATAGATTTACATATGAGTTTGCATGTATAAAAAGTTCTATGTTATGTTATTTCTTTCTAAGTTAGATGTGCAAATAAGAGAAAAGAATTAGAAAGGTTAAAAATAACTGGACTAAGAAACAGTAAATATTGATACAAAATTATAAGTGTATATGAGTATAATAAGCATTTCAAAATTATGAAAAACCTGCTGACTTAAAAAATTGTGATGATATTTTATACATGAAATAAGTTCAGATTCATGTCAACATACTTATTTTTGTGATAGACATAAATATATAACTATATGTGCATGTTTGCCTATGTTTGCCTGAGCCAATATAAAGCCACATCAGCCCATTGGCATTGCTTACTCTGGAGTCAGATTGTTACAATTTAAAGAGGGCCCCCTGGCCAAGTGAGTAATTATTGTTTTATGGGTACTTAGTACATAGACAATATAGTAAATATGTTCAAACATATTTTTAATATTTATTTTTTAATTATAGGTGGACACAATATCTTTATTTTATGTGGTGTTTAGGATCAAACCCAGTGCCTCACCCATGCTAGGTGAGTGCTCTACCTCTGAGCCATGCCCCAGCCATGCCCCAGCCCTGTTTTTAAATTCTCTTAATTCTATTTGATAGGACATATCATTATACTTCTCTTCATGCAACAATTTCTCTACTAATAAATTTTCTTAAGAAATAATTGTGATGGTTTCCAATATTTATGTACAAGAATGCTAATGGTAAATCTATTCATAATAGCAAAAAATTGAAGCTCTTTGTCCCAACAAAGAGTTGGCTAAATATAGCACATAAATTTGTACATATGCTTACATGCATGTATACTATACTAAAAATACATATTATATATTTATGTGTGTTTATGTTTTATAAACATAAATTTTATAAAGGTATTAGAAAACATGTTTTGAGAACATTATAGAAGTCTTTGTCTATTCTATAGCTATAGACATATTCCCAGTTTTTCATTTGCTTTTCATTCTTTTTGTGATTTATTTACTATACTGTAAATGACATAAAATAATAGAAGAAACAACAAATTATTAATTGTAAGCCAGCAAATACACTCTACTGCATATAATTTGCATGTCACATAGGTATGTGTATATATATATATATATATATATATATATATATATATATCCATTATGCAGGATATAATGGAAACATGCATTTTTTATTTAAAAAAATTCTTGAAAAGTAAAAATTATTTAGTTTCATCTTGCTTATATCTATTCAAATAAGTCACACATAAAAATTATACATTGTATAGAATAGTGTATGTGTAGACAGACATAAAGTCTATACTGTCCAGAAAGCCATGCTCCTAAGAATATTGCATTAATGTATAAGAGATTATATTTAATTCTTCTTGGGTAGTAAATGGAAGTAAAAAGTTTTAATAATCTATACTCCAAACATTTCTGAAAATCATTAAGTGGGTTTTTTTTTCCTTGAAATATCACTATAATATATTACATGAAAATGTTAAAGTATTTTCAGAAATTTTAGATTGTTAAAGACACTATTATTATTAATCTGTTTTGGGTGTGTGTTCTTTTGAACATAATTAAACTTTATACTAATAAACAGATTTTAATAAAATTATTTAATTTTCTTAGTGTTCATTTGTTGCTTTTTCAAATGTGTGTCTCTCTATAAATAAATTGAAATGGGAGAGGTTTTTGTTTTATTTTGTTTGGCTGCTCTTTTATGTGAGTAGTTTAAAAAAAATTCTGAAATGAAAGTTTCACAACAGTCAAGTTATTCCTATTTTCTTTCCATAACACTAGCCATTTGCACAAAAGAAAAATTCTTTACTATCTTAAGAGTAATATTTAAGAGTAAAAAGACCCTTTCAAAAGGTGAGAGCATGCTTTTAGTATTGATAAAGATTGCATTTTCTCAACAAGAAAGAGTTGTCTTTAATAGTACAGTTAATTGCTGTGACAACCACTACCCCTTTCTTACTTTGGAAAACCCCAGAAGGTCAAGAGTCTTGTTTTTTCTCTCATGTGTAGGAACTAGAGAAGAAAAATGAAACAAAAGTTTGGACCAGGTGGGGATCTCATGAAAATCAAAGGGAGATCAATAGAGGAAAGGGTCTGGGGTGTGAGTAGGGGAGGGAGGGATGAAGTTACTGGGGAATGATGTTGGCCAAATTATATTGTTAAATTGTGTGCATGTACAAATATGTAACAACAAATCCATCATTATGTACAACTATAATGCATCATTAAAAAAGAATCAAGAAAGAAAATATGAAAAAGAAAGGACTCAATTTTCCCTTTTTCTCATATAAATAATCTTGATTTGCATGTCTGTTTTCTTTCTCAGCTCCATTAATTTCAAACTGACCAGTGAGATTGAATTCTTGCAATTGGAAGTGACATAAACCCAACTTAGGTAGGTGTCTCACTGAACCTTAAGATAACAATGCTGCTGGACTTCCAGGAAAAAACCCTAAAGCTAGTGTCTCTGTCTGAAGTTATGGTTCTCTCTCTCCCCCACCCATCCCCCTCTTTCTCTCTCTCTGCAGTTGCTTGTACATGTTCCCTGGTTCACATACTAGAACATGGAGTAATTCAGACCCTAGATGAGAACACGACATTCCTGACCTAAGTCTTAAACCTCCAGATATAGACTCAGTGTCCATATCTGCTCTATTACCCACTACAAACCAGTCAAGTGAGGTTATCCTATATGGTTGATCCTGCTGATACAGTAGGATGACAGGACTAGGGAAAGCACAGACTTAGAACAAATACAGGTCAACCATGTTAAAAAAAAAAAAAAGTAAGACAGTGCCCTACCTAATCTTTTCATGAAATTACATTGGTTTCTCCCTAAACAGGAAAATTTTAGATTAGACAGAAGTAGAATGCTTTGATTCACTAATATTCTAAAAAGAAATTAGTTCAGCTTTCTGTACGAAAATATAAATTCTGGACAATCCTTTTTCTTTTTTTTTTCTTCAATGCCAATTATGCTGGTCCAGTACTAGCTCACTGCCTCTTCCTTGCTGATCACTTCTGGTATGCAGCACAACCAAAGACAGATAATTCTGACAAGCTATATTATTTTCAACACTCTCATAACCCCTACAATACACTGAGGTACCTTCTCATTGCTGAAACGTTTTACCAGTTTACCTATCTGGTAGATTTTACCTAAGCCATTATTCAATCCATATATCATTATATTCTCCTCAGGTTTACTAAATGTATATAGCATTACTTAACCATCTATCATGTAAGTAAGATAATTTTGAGTCTTAAATGCCTCCATATTTTAAATTTAGGAAATTGTAACTCTACTATTTCATTGACTAGAAAGGTATGACCGATTGAGTAGTGTGAGATTTTGGAAACAACTACCAACAACTATCAAATCCACATATCTCAGGACATCAGTATGCTATAAACAAGTTTTGTTTTTTTTTTTTTTCCTGAGGTCCTCAGATTTAAATTCAAGTTCTGGTATATAATATAATCTTGGCCAAATTCTTAACCATCCTACACCCATAATCTTATCTATAATAAAAGTTTCTTTAATATCTACTTCAAAGAGTTATGAGTCAAGTAGGATAATGCTTACAATGCTGAAAGCACAGTATATATTTTAATAAACACTAGTTTCCACCACACTCTACCTACTTCTATTCAACCCAACAACCCTCAAGGATGAAAAACCTGGAATGAAAGATTCAACCAAGTTAAGTGCTGGGAAAGTCAACCTCCATGAGATCTGTTTCATACCTGAGAGAGGTAGCTCTGTCTGTCCTGGTCTGAAGAAGCTGCTGATTGTCACAGTCTCCTTTCACTCTACCCTACACTCTGCTTTGGTGCATATTGCCACCTTGAAGATCAAAACAACTATACAGTTGAGGTTTGAAGAACACCTTTGAGTTAAAATACTATAATTTACAGTTATAATGCAATTTCAGGTGACCATTATATAAATTGATATTTAAAAGTGATAAAAATTAAGCCAAAAAAAAAAACCTTAAGGAAATTGATGATATGCAACAATCATAGAAGCATAGATGCTTTGCTTAATTTTTATAGGATTCTATCATGTTATATTACTTTTAATAAAAAATTCATTTTATTTACATTTAAAGTAATACAGTAAGAAGAAACAGTTATAAAGAGGGTTTATTACAACCAGTATTTGCTTAAGAAAAAAACAAAAAGCCTAAATGACCATTCAGAAAAGGTGGATAAAATTCATCTGGTAAAAGAATTATGAGGCAAATATTCAAAATGATAATATGGATTTATAGCATGAAATTCCTTTACAAGAATTGGTATATTGGTATGAACTAATGTTTAAAAAATAAAAAAGTTATGTGCTATGTAGAATAAGAAAAGAAAGAAAAATGTGGAGGTTTGTTTACCAAGTACATAGAATTCAACATTTTGTTTCACACTTTTACCTTTATACCTTTTATATTGTCTAAATATTCCATAAATGTTTGTGATATTTGCAACTTAAACCAACTAAAGCTATTATCAATTTGAAAAGTAAAATAGGGTAACCTTTGACCTTGCATCTACCTTAAGCCTCTAGGAGCCATTCTTTCCATTACCACCAAACACAGCCTGCCTGCTGCCTTACTTCCACCTTTCTCTTCACTTCTGACCTTGTCTAATGAGGACCCTCTGGGCTCATCCTGAGTCTACACTGCTTCAGACCTTGGTCTCTAAGCCCAGATGATCTGGCAAAACATTTTCTGTCTGAATCGGTGCTTCTTCCTACCTGACAACACCCCATACTAGTATCTGCCTTCCTGATCCAGCCCCAGGCAGGTGCTTTTGGGGTAGTGCCAGCAGTAGCCTTTGCCCTGACATACTTTTCTAGCACACCTGGATGCATGTACTCTACTTTCAAAGAATTATAATTAATAGTACTTTTTAGTTACATGGAACAAATTCATTAACTTCTTAATAAGTTAGATGAAATGTATGGTATCTATTTCTTTTATAGCATGGCACCAAAATTGTTTTTTGAAGTAACATTTACTGTGCCTTGTTAAGTTCTCAAGAAATAATATTACAATCAAAATTTTCTGTTCTTCCTTCCCATAAGAAGCACCTTTCTCCTGTGACCTTTGTCATATTTGCAGAATACATATTTATGACATTAGAATCACACTGTTAACATCATTTCAAATTAAATGATGTCCCTAGAATGAGCAATACTTTAGTTCTAAACACTACTGATAGTTTATGGGCATATAATAAGATGCTTTTTGAGAATACATTGATGACTCTGGTTTCTCTTTATTCTTAGAGCACTTAGTTTTGCTACCAGCTTTCCAGAGTTGACTTTGCAATGGCATATTACCTACTGTGCTTTGCTGCTTCTCTTCAACTTATTGGGACTAAGTAACTATAAGCTGCATAGCCAGGAGCTTTCTGAGGATCTTTGGTTTTCACCTCTGTAATATAACTGCCTAAAGGGATGAGAGAATTAACCTTGCATCCTCCTATCTGGTAATGGAGTCGCTTCTTTTAAAAATTTTCTCAACATGCTTTCTCTTTATACACATTCTTTTTTCTCCACAAAGTTACATTTATGGGAGTGGGGAGGTAGTAAGGTAGAAAGTATTGTGAGAGTTAAAGTGTCAAAATGGCTAAGCAACAAATGTTGCTTCAATTATCGATTTGGAAATGAACTAAATTGATATATGTCTAAAGCCTAGATTTTAAAAACTAAGAAAGTCAATGTTGATGTTTTGTACCTTATGGAAATGAAGAAAAAAATATGACACATACAATCCTAGATATTTTACATAATTTATCTTCCTAAAATCTTACAATAACCTCAGGGAGAAAACAGTTTTATACCCATTTTGCAGATAAGATAATTTAGTAGGCAAGAAGCAAAGATGGAATTTGAATTCCAGTCTGTTTGATGATGAATTTATACCTTTATGAAGCCCTGTGTTCCCTGTACCAATATAACCTAATTTAGTTTTTAATATTTTGACCACTTTTTCTTAGTGACTGAAGTCTTAATTATTTGACTTGTGAAAACAGTCAACAAACTTCAGGTGGATACTATTGAGACTCAGACTCCATTGGAAATGTACCATGATTCATCTCCACCATCACTACCACAAGAATGACCACTCTTTGAAGGCCCTACTGTGTGCCAGCATTTTATTATGAAATTAACACACACTTTTATTTAACCTATAAAATCATCTCCAAATCAGGAAATATAAACCACAGATTACTACCCATCTCAGAGTTGTCCAGAGAAATGGATTCAATAACATATATGGAAAAAAGAGAGATAGATTAATTTTAAGGAACTGGCTCATGTGATCATGGGAGCTGCTAAGTCTGAAATTTATAGGACAAGCCAGTAGCATAGAAACTCAATAACAAATTATGTGTCAGTCTGGAGACAGGATTTTTATTTCCAGGAAATCTTGGTTGGTTCTAAGGGCTTCAACTAGTTGATTAAACTTACCACCCACATTTCTGAAAGCAATTTTCTAAAAGTCAACTGACAGTAAATGTTAACCACATCTACAAAATACTCTTTTAACAACATCTTTAGACTAGTGTTTGGCCAAAAACCTGGGTATCGTGGCTTAGGCATTTTGACATGTATAATTAACTCTCACACTACCTTCCTACTGTAATGTACAACTTTTCTTATTAACCTGCTATGATGATGTATACTCATTTGTTTATTTCTCATGTAGGCTACTTAGTTTTAGTACTGTATAACCTTCATTGACCTATACTTCCACTCCTCTAATTCTATCTCCTTATAAGTCTGTTTTTATAAGTCACTTCTTGCTTTTGACCATAAGTCTATCTGATGGTTGCATTATTTTTTTAAGAGAGAGAGAAAGAGAGAGGGAGAGAGAGAGAGAGAATTTTTTAGTATTTATTTTTTAGTTTTCAGTGGACACAACATCTTTATTTTATTTTTTTATGTGGTGCTGAGGATCAAACACAGCGCCCCACACATGCCAGGCGAGCCACATCCCCAGCCCTGATGATTGAATTATTAACAACGTATAACCTACATTCTTTTGACAAGACATCCTGTTTATTAAGGTCAATATCTTAAACCAGTTCTAGCTTTTCTTTTAATCAAATAACCCAAGAAAAGCAAAATCTAGTATCTCCTCTGGATGGTCTGAAAGCTACTTGATGTTGTAATACCAGTTTCCTTCATAAAAGCTTTCATCCACATTGTTTCTTTTAACAAGCAAGATGTCACAGGAATCATGATTTTCCACGTACAGATTCTAGAAAAGGAATCAGAAGCAAGTAGCTAAGTGACCTGCCTGAGCTCAAACCATTGGTTAGTGGGATATGGGAGGTCTAGAACTCCAACTTATTCCCTCAACATATATCACTAAATGCCTGTTATGATGTTGCAGGCTTTGGATTGGGTGTTGCAATTTATCAATGAACAAAATAGAAAAAAAAAAACTTGCCTTCATAAAACCTAAATTTTAGAAAGTAGAGTAGACAACAAACAAATAGGTAATATATAGGGTGTACAAATAATACATGTTTATGGAGAAAACTACTGCAGTAACAACTGATATTTGTAAGCTGTGAGGCAAGTTGCAGTACAAAATTAGGTAGTCAGTATGTCTTCACTGCAGATGTGGCTTTTGACCAATGCCTGAAAAAGATGAATGACATGACTTGTGAAAATATTGAGAAAGAGTCATTGCAGAAGGAAGGTCCCGAGTGGAAACTGCCTGCTGGGCTTGAGAAACACAGTAGAAGTTCTAAATTAATTTAGCCTAATTTGCTATTCCCATTTTCAGGTCCTTTTGCCATAAAATTCTACTAGGCAAATCTACACAAATTTAGCCTATCAGATGAAAGTTGTAAAATCCACAGTCATTATATTATCCCCAAATACACCTATTATATTGATACTCTTAGATGTTATATTATAAACTTATCCTTCACTCATTAATGGTGCTATAAAGTAACTAAAGTGACTAGCAACTAAGTACACAAAGCATTAATTTAGCTTCTTATTCAACCAAAAGAATGACTGTGGCTTCTCTAAATCCTTTTCATTCTAGGAAATAATTTAGACTTATCAGTGATTTGTTCAGGACATAATAAGACTTTTAGAAAGCTACTGTTTAAAAAGCCCTTATGAAAAATTACATTTTATAATGCAAAGTAAATTTGAACAAAAACTTGAATTTTAAATTTCTAATTATATACTACCAGAATTTCTTGTTTTGCAGGTAGAGCCTCAAAATACATTAGTCAATATTAATAGTGTCTTATCATCTTAAGAGGTTAATTATATGACCACCATTTATCTAAATTCTATAATCATACACCATTTCTTGAGTATTTTTTAAATGGCAGAGAGCCTAGTCTTATTGTCCTAAATTAAGTCTTAATAACATTTTCCCATAAAATCTGTAATTATTACATATAAGACATAACAATTAACAAGTAAATTCTGCACCTACCGTATGGTGCTTACAGCTATCTAAGTCATAAATACAGCAGCACATTTTAAGCAGGCTACGCAAATGGATTTTCAGGTTTACAACAGTTTGCAGAAAATTTCTCATATATTTCACTTTGCTACTATTTCCTCTAAGTCACTTCCAAGAAAATGCATACAGAATACATTCTCTGTTTCTTCCTTTTTAATTCAGTGTCCAAACACCACATGTGGAATAACAAGGATTCCAATCACAAAGAGCCAGCTAACTGCTTCATAGAAATATTTTTAAAAGGAAGATTCTAATATATAATTTTTTGAAAATTCAAACTTTGTGAAAGTATACTTAAAAAAATTTTCTGTATTTTCAAAAAACCGAAAACTATGGAGGAGCTGGTTTTTTGCACAATAATAATAAACAGTAAAAAATAAACTTTTAAAAATCCTATTGGTCCTGCAGCCTCCTGCCAGAGTCCCACACAATAGCAAATACTTAGGATGAGAATGGCTCCAGTGGAGCAACACTAATACATTTGACACAGCTTCCACCCCATCATTATGCAGAGGAGCCTGTGCTTATCCCTTTGTAAATTGGAGACTCTTTTAACCAGGAATCCCAGGATGAAATGGAACCATTTTCCTCACGGCAAAACAAATCCTTCTCCAATGAATTTTGTTATTGTTTATTGTTACACTGTTTTATCAGCACTAAACTGTATGAAAGCTTCAATTAGTTCTTGATGAATGATCCCATAAAAGCATGTAGTTTCATTTCCCCTGCCACCAGATATTTCACTGAGTGTTATTAAATGAAATATAATTGGGATAAGATTCAGGAAACTTAGAGAGGCTGTAGTGCTCTCAGTTCAGCCTAAAATGGTTAGTCATCAGTGGAGCTGAATCACATCTGATGTACTGCACATATAAATTTCTATTGCTGGATCCTAGGGAGCACATAGAGGCACTAGCTACAGTCTGATGCACAATTTCTGCCCTTTAGAGAAGATAAAGGCCAATGAATGGTGAGGTGCCCAGTTTGGTGCTAGGTCAATAGTCATTATCTCCTTAAGGAGCAAAAAGCATCTATATCAGTCTCCGCTTTATATGTTATATTACAACTATTTTACTATTTCAGCAGAGGCCATCAGAGCCCATTTCTCTTTGGTATAAAAACCCTAATTTTAGGGTTTTATTAACATAGAGAACATTAACACATAGGACAAAAGACAAATTTTTCTGCCTCCCTTGTAAACGACCTTGTTGTAGTCAATGAAATGTAGAATAGAGGTGTGGTACTTCTGAGAAAGCAGATTAAATAGATTCAGCTCAGATCTCTTTTTTAAAAAAACCTTTCTATCGTTCTTCCTTCTTCTGGCCTTCAGTGCATAAGTGATAACTGGAACTTCAAGACATGACCTTGAAACAAAAATCACATGGTAGGATATTAATGCAGAAAAATAGAAGTCTGACTGTGAGGAATTCTTAATTATAAATTTGAACAGAGATTTAGAAAGTGTGGTCTGTGCATACTTCAGGTACTCAAGTCATTTTTTGAGGAATACACAAGGTCAAAATTTTTGTCATAATAATACTAAGACATAATTGATTTTTTTTTCACAGTGATCTTAATTATATCAGTGGTGCAAAAAGTAAAGGTGGTTAAAACTCCTGGCATTTTGAACTAAATGATTCTAGTAGTCACTGCATTTTTCACCACCACAGAGCCATAATTAATAAATGAATGGTTTGACTAATTCATTATTAATTGAAGAATTTCCTTTCAGATTGTATTCAGTGAGGCAGTAAAAATCCATAGTTTAATTAAATCTTGAAACTTGAGTATATATCAAGTTTTTAGTATCCCATGTGATTAAATGGGAAATACACAAAAAGTTATTTTGTTATATATTGAAGTAAGATGGGTCTTTGGAGGGAAAGCATTTGCTCAATTGAGTCACAAGCTGAAATAGCTATTCTTTCATGGAATACATCCTTTTACTTGAAAAAAAAATGACTGAAAATTGGTTATTCAGCCATGAGTATTTGGCAGATATTGTATAGAAAATTATTGAATTAAACTATCAGAGAAAGAGAACAACAGCATTTGTGGCCAATGATAAGATTTGAGTTCTAAAATGATTAAGATTTTTCTGATAAAATTGGTGAGAACATTAATGAATAAATGTGATATTTTCATATATGGAAGATATGCAAAACTCAGAGAATCTGTATGTTCCAAATAACCAAAATGTGGTGCTACAAAATCATTCATGGTTGAGAGATTCACTCAAAATGCATAAGAAACAGTTCAATGGATTTAATGTAATGAAGTATAAAAAAACTTATTGATATGATTTCATATTTCAGATTATAACCTTAAAAATAACCACTTGCTGAGTTTTGATATAATATCAAAGAAGAATATCTGTGAGTACCTATAATGACAACTATATATCTATGGGAGAATGGAATTTATTCCTATACTTTGATCATACTATATTGCAGCACATGAAACAAAGAAGCAGATATAAAAATAGACTATTGACTATTAATTTCAACATTGAAGAGAGCTGAAATAGTGTAAAACAATGTCATACTTTTTCTTTTTCCTTTGGGATATTTCTATTTTCATAAAAATATGTTCTTAATGAAAGCATGTAATGGGTTTAGTACTGCTTTTTAAAATTTCTTTAAATATAAAATTTTTTCTAAGTTTTAATTTCCAATATGCAAAAAGTCACAATATAACCCACAAATAAAAGTCATGAGATTAGAAATTTTAAGAGCTACAGATTCAGCACATGGCCCTTCAACTTCAATATATGTGAACATTATTACTGACACCAGAAGAGATCTCATTTTAATAGTGAGTAATTTACTTTGAAGCAGAAAACCAGAGTTTAAGACTTGTTATTTTATCTCTGTGGGGCTCACAGTATATCTTATGAACCTTTCTCAAGTATTCCATTAAGTCAGAAATACTCAATAGCAAAAGAAATTTGTTGGGGTAAGTTTTATGACATGACCAGGATCACAAAAGGAAAATAGATTCCTTCCATTTAAAAAGAGAAAATTAAAGTTGAAAAGAATGTAGTTTTTGATATTGCAATTAAACCAACACAGGGGGAGCCTGTAGAATAGACAGAAATGTCCATAGTTAATTTTTCTAAATGTTGAAACTATTATTTACTCTAAAACTCTTAAGAATCAGAATGCTTCCTACAACCTTTTAAAAGTGAATAAACAAGAATTACCTTACAATTCTAGATTCTTATGCAATTTTCCTCAAGACAAAGCATATTTTCTAGAACTCTCCAAGGGCATTTAATAATTTAGTTTTAAATAGTAGCATTTACTATTCAAATATCTTTTCAAAATTAAGATGGGGTCAGTCATTTAAACCTCAGCTTTTATATATTTAACAAAAAGATAATCAAATTTACTTCTTAGGGTTTCTGTGATATATTTTTTAAAAAGACAACAAATATGAAAATACTCAAAACACCTGGAACATAACAGTTGCTTACTATTTTGGTTTTCTTTTAACACTTTCATTTTCTTAGAGAACCTCTAATAATAAAACAGCTCACATCCAATGCGGTGGCCATGAAAACATGTCTCTCAGATCTCTTACAACTGCAACTAAGGATAACTGATGTTTGACCTCAGTTTCCATTACAGCCACAACTTTGGCACCAAGGCTGTGCTTCTCACAGACTGCTTCTATTTCTGAAAAATAACAATTGTTAAACTCTAGGAATAAAAGTGTGGGAATTCAGAAAATTAAGTTGCCCAAAGTTACAGAGCTAAATATATGTTAATGTTTAAGTGATTTTTGTTACAGATAGAAAGTTGTCCATAGGATGTGGAACTATAGACACTTGCAAAATGATCTGAATATAAAGAAGACACATAGAGTAACAGACAGTAAATGTTGTCATCATTTAACCTGAAAAAGTTGTAACCACAATTTCCATTCTGAGATTCAAACCCATTATTTTTGTGCATGATATCTTGTAGCCATATCTATATTTTAATTGTTAATATTAAGTTAATTATATATTCTATTGAATTCTATCATACATTCAAGCTTTAAACACACACACACACACACACACACACACCACCACCACCACCACCACCACCATAATATTTTATCCTTCTTTCAAATGTAGAATGACATCATAACCTTATGAAAATAAATAAATGAGGGAGAGAAAAGAAAATTAATATGACCCACTTCCTGCTCCTGATCCCTATAATCTCAAAATTAATGCATTCTGAATCAGCTTTCCAAATCTTTTTAGAAATAGAATATCACAGATAGAATTTTTATAATGTTTTTATTATAATCAAACCTAGACTACATGGAAAATAATAAAAAGTAAAAATGAAAACAAACTATTGCTCTAAGGATTTATTCTTTCTTAATATCTGTATATTTCAGAAACTTTTCTTAGACATTTAATTTATTTACACTCTTTATATCCAATATCAAAACTGATCAAATTTCAATTTTTGACAAAACTATATTTTCTGGTAAAGCAGAAATTTTAGAGTAGAAAATAGTGGCAGCAACATGAATGGTAATGAGGATAACTACAGTAATGATGGCTGAGCACACATCACTCTTATAAGGCTTTCTCTGACATTAACATAGTTCTGCAATGTCACAAGCAAGTAGACAAATCAAATAAAAATTTTTCTTAAAAAAAAATCAAGATCAATTACTTATCATTAGAGAACTTGTTCTTCTGACTTATCTGGCCCTCCCAGAACACAGATAACATGAACAGAGAGAATTCAACCATGCAATTCCCTAATGATCTGTTGACCATTAATGTATTATTTTTCCCAGAACTTATTTTAGACTAAAGAAATATAGATACAAGCCTTTCAGTTCTAAGCTTTCTAAATTGATAATTAGATATTCCATCAATTAAAATTGTGCAAGTGAAATGTGAATATTTCAAAAATAGATTGTAGATCAAGTTGTCAGTTCTCAATTTGATCTATAAACAAATCCAGTAAACAAAGCCAACAAGTTTGTTTGTTTGTTTTGAATATCAACAAACTGATTATATTGTTTATATGGAGAAGCAAAAGACCCAGAATAGCCAACACAACATTGAAGGAGAAGAACAAAGAGAACTGACACTGCCCTTCTTCAAGATTTACTCTGAAGCTACAGTAACAGAGAGGTAGTATTGGAGAAAGACTAGACAAATAGAGACCTACAGATAAAAAGGAGCAAAGGAAATATAACAGAAAATATGGTCCTTCTAACAAATGGTGTTCAAATAACTGAACATCCAAATGTAAATATATAAATCTAGACAAAACTTCACATACTTCACAAGAATTAATTCAGAATGGAACACAAATCTAAATTTAAAAACATAAAAACTATAAAATATCTAGACGATAATATAAGAGAAAATCAAGATAACTTGGCTTGGGCAATGATTTTTTAGATGCAATTCCAAATGCATGGTCCATGAAATAAAAAAGTTGATAAACTGGACTTCAGCACAATTAAAAACAACTGCTCTGCTAAAGACATTGTCAACATATACCACAACAATTTTCTTACACTAGCCAAAATCCAGAACACTGACAACACCAAATGCTGGCAAGGATAATGAGCAGCAGGAACTCTCATTCATTGCTACCGGGAATGTGAAATTGTATAGTCAATTTGGAGGGCAGTTTAAAACTTTCTTACAAAACTAAATATACTATTACCATATGATCCACCAATTGCCTTTCTTGGCATTCTCCAAATAAGTTGAAACCTTGCATCTACACAAAAAAGCTGCAAATTCTGTTTATAGCAGCTTTATTCATAATTTCCAAAATTTGGAAACAACAAAGATATCTTGTAGTAGGTAAATAGGACATTTTTCTACACTAAGAAGAAATGAACTATCAAGCTACATGGAGGAAATTTAAATGTAGACCTCTAAGTGAAAGAAGACAATCTGAAAAGGCTACACACTTCATTATTCCAAGTATATGACAGTATGGAAAAGACAAAGCTATGTAGACAGTAAAAATATTCATGGTTTCCAGTGATTGAAGGGAAAGAAAGGTGAATAGGTGAGGCATAGAAGATTTTTAGAACACAGAAACTACACTGTATGCTATAATAATGGTGGGTACAACTCATTACCTTATTTTTCTAAACCCATAGAATGAACACCTACAAGAGTCAATCCTAATGTGGATTATGGACTTTACATAAAAATGATGGGTCAATGTAGAAATATCACTTGTACCATTCTTGTGGGGGATGTTGATAATGAAGGAGATTATGCATGTGTGGAGGCAGGGGTATATAAAGAAATCTCTTTACTTCTGCAGAATTTTGCTATGAACCTAAAACTGTTCTAAAAAATACAGTCTATCAAAAAAGTAGATTACGAACCATCTGCATAACACTTTAAAATTAAAATCTGAGGGTTGGGTACTGGAAGCCGCATTTTGTAGAGCTCAGGGAGTTTTCCTTCAGAGCATTCAAATGCTGTTGGGCTTCTACTTTAAAGGACTTCATTTTGCTAAGGGGTGGCATGTTTGCCACTTTGAAGATTCTGACATGTTTTAATGGTCCTGTCTTTGAAGAAATGAATATCTGCAGGATTCCCTGATGAGAAAGTTTCCTATTTAGGGAGAAAGATCCTCTGTTGAAGTTATTTACCAGATTATGGTTTTAACCCTGGAGACAGTCTAATCCCTGCCAGGGTTATCATCTTTTTGAAAATATTAATATGTTTGGAAAAGGTTCTACTTCTGAAGAAATTCTTATTGCTAGAAGGAGGCTATCTTTAAATTTTTAGCAGGTTGTTTTCAAGAATATTGTGTAACATAGGACAACTTCATTTGGAGAACGTTAAAGTAAGAAGTGATATGTTGTCATTCCTCACAGAATTCTATAAAAACCAGAATAATTTGTTAAATATGCAACATAAAGTATGTAACAGATGTTTTTACACTGTTATTAGATAATGTTAAAATGTTAAATGAAATCTGTGACTTAAGTGTATATATACATCTCTTTATTGGTTAACTTTTATATGGTGGAGTTTAAATATGTAAAAATCGTTCACATGAACAGTGATAAACATTAGGTCTTACATTGCTCCACAAATGGAGACAAAAAATGCTTTTCATCAATTAACCTTCTATATTCCATTTCTAAGACTCTAAACATTTCTAAAGACAATCTTTAACAAATATCCCTTATATGAAGAATTCACATGAGTAAACTAAAGGGAGGTGAAAAAAATGGAAAGATTGAAATTATAAACATTTTATTATATTTCATAGAGAAAAAGAATGAAAATAAAAGAAGAAAAGGAAATCAATAATCTAGATAATTACATACATCTCACTTACTTGTAGGATGTGAAACACAATTAGGAAAGGGCAATAAAACTGAGGAGATACAGAGTAGTGAAATTAATGATGAATCTCGTTTTTCTAAAAAGAGTCATCTAAAAACAAATGTTTTTTTCAGTAATGTGTAATTTCTCTCTATTTTTTCTGATTTCCTATGTGTTTTCTCTATTAACTAATTTGAAAATACATTTTATGAAGCTTAAAAACCTCAAGAGGTATTACATTGGATGTACTTACAAAAACAGGGTGAAACTCCAATAAATCTGAGGAGTAAAGTATAATGTTATGTAATGGCTTTCCTAATGGTAAACTTAACCAAGATTTTGACCTCAGACTATTTTGCAGTATCTCCTCTGATCACTACACAGTCTCCAGCTAAACTACAGTCCTCATTATCCTGGTAGCTCCATTTATCATTGCTTACCTTTTCTTTGTCTCCCAGAATATGGAGCCACATTCCATCCTAGATTAAAAGTTCAAGCCAAGTCTGCTTTCTTAAAGCCACTTTCTTAAATGTCAAAACTCACAGCATCTCCCTGTTCCCTGAACTGCAACAGTATGCATTCTTTTATATTACTTGGTCAAGATCTTTTGGGTCTAATCACATGAGTTAGATTTTAAACTGCCTTGGAGGAAGAAATTGGAATATTTTGCAAACTGACTTGTTCCAAATGTCTTAAATTAACATTTCTCAGTTTGAACAGATATTTGAACCCTTCTAGAGAAAAAATAAATGCCATATTTCTCTAGTGTTGTCATACACTATTTTGTTATACTGTCATTTAAATATATGTATGATTATAATAACTACAAACTAAAAAGTAAGAAAAATTTTAACAAATTAAAATTTATATTATTTGTGAAAAAATAATATAAAGCCAAAAACATGTTAGAAAGAAGTAGCATGGACCCAGTTCTTTATATATAATTTTGTATTTTGAGCTTTATATTTAAAAGAAAATATGCACTCATATAATATGTTATACAAAGTGACATTTATTAGTGACTTCAGTGTTTTTCTAGTCCAAGAGAATAATATATTACACTTAATCATTATCTTGACAATTTTAATAGTGGATTACATAACTTAAGCTTCATTTTTCCTTTCAATAAAATGTTCACATTGCTGTCATTAAGCTCTATTAAATGGGTATCCAACTGAGTTATTGCTAAACATTAGGGTGGAAATAGTTGTTTGGGGTTTTTTTACTGTATATTCATTACTTTACTTGCTATTTTTAAAAAGTAGTGTATATGCAGATTGATCTACTTATTGTTATCTGTTAATTAAGTGAATGTTATTCTGTTGACAGAGAGGCCTTATCTTATCTAAAGCTTTGCATTGCATAATAGTATGTGAATTCAATTTTTCCCAGTGTTCTCCCACTTGGTATAATATAACATTTCTTCACATGATAAAAGTCATATATCCATTATAAAAGTCATGGTTTTGTACCATGACTTTATATGGAAAAAAAAAGAAAAGAAATGCAAATCTGGGCACTATAACTTCAGAGCACAACCTAGTGCTTAACCAGAGCATCTAAACACAACTAGCTATTATTTTAAGGTTACCACATGATTGAAGATTAAAAAAAAAATTAAAGAATTTCTGACACTGTAGAATAGTCACTTCATTAATAGTATATATGTAATAAACTGTTGATGACTGAGCAATACATGTATGTATATACTAAATTAGAAGACTATAGATATAAACTAATAGATTCATATTTCTTCTTTTGAGGACCTTAAAATTTAGTGATAAAAATATAACAATACTAGTAAAAATTAAGAGTATTAAATAAACATACAAAAATATTATGCTACAACTCTACATTCTTGAATTATTTTAAGTATAGAATTTTTTCAAGAAAATGTTAAGGAGAAAACAATGTATTTCTTCTGAAATCTTTATTGATCACTTCCTCTTTTTAGAAGAATTTCTTTATCTCTTAGATTCTATCACCTAACTTCCTTCATTCTCATCTGACTTCTGGAACCTTGACTTCAACATTTTTTTTTGCTAATGTTAGAAATGATTGTCAACCACTAAATCTGATTGACAGTTGCAGTGTAAATTTCAAGAACATTTGATGCTACTCACCACGTTTGCCTTAAAAATCTTCTGCTTTCCCTAGATCCATATATATATATATATTTTAATTTCTGATTTTCTCTTCACTATCCCTTTTCTAAGAGAATCTCCCTCTATCTAGCCATTAATGTTGTAGCTCTTCAAAACTTGGCCCTATGCATCATTTCCTTATTTTATTTGTTTCTACTTCACACATGCATTATGTTCAATCAACATCTCACTCTCTCATCCATCCTAGATCCAAGATGCTTTCTATTCAATATGGATGGCAGAAACATCTGAATTATCCTAGAAATCTGCCCTCCTTTAATCTACACATCAAATCCATCTTGCAATACCATTTTACATTTTTTCACCTAAGTATTTTTTTTACAGCATCACCTTAGTCCACTATCTTACTACACAGCTAGTCCTTTCACATTCTCCCTGGTCTCAAAACTAACTTTTCGGTGTGTAAACCTTATTGGGTCACCTCCTTAGTTAAAGCACTTCAGTGATTTCCCAGTGCTCACAGGATTAAACAGTAACCTGATTAGCATGGCTTATAAGGCTGGGCACCTCACATTCTTCCCTTCCCCTCCAGCCTTATCTCATTAAGCTCTTTGTCCACTATGTCCTCTAAGTGTACTTGCTTGTTTCAGTACCTCAATTCATTTGTGTCCATTTCCTCTCTCAGTGCCCAAACTTCTTAGATATCAAGTTATTTTGTGGGGAAAATATATGGTTTTAGATTTGGCAACATCTACATTTGAATCCTGGATCTATTTGTTATCTGCTGTCTGACCTCTGTATTCTTTAACCATTCTTGATTTTAAGTTTCATTCTATATGAAATATAGATAATAGTATTTCCCTTAAAATATGTTGTGAGGGGGCTGGGGTTGTGGCTTAGTGGTAGAGTACTCACCTAGCACATGTGAGGCACTTTGCTAGATCCTCATGAATGAATAAATAAATAAAGGTATTGTTTCTATCTACAACTAATAAATAAATAAATACATTGTGAGAATTTTATTATGACACATTACTTATGTTTAAGCCTTAATGTAGAATTATATCTGATTTATATTCTAGGTGCAAGGTACTTAAACAGATTAGGTGTTCAATAACCATTTAATGAATAAAAACAAAGACAGAGACATAGGAGAAAAAGAAGAGGAGCGATTAGGAGAAGAGGGGGATGAGAGATAAACAGAGGAATGGAAGAAGATAGGATGACAAGGAATTCAAGGGAATGGAAAGAAAGGGAAGAGAAGGGAAGATTATAAGAAGATAGAAAATTTCTCTCATTTTTTTCTTTTCCAATTTCTAACTTCTCTGCAAACAATATATTGCTTTGATTTGAATGAATTTTTTACAAAGTGAATTAAGAAAAAGGTTTTGGAGGTTTCAAGATGCCAGAATATAGGAGGTCCCTTTCCTGGAAGACCTGTGGCTTGAAACCAAGAAAACAGAAAAACAGCTTCTAAGCAAGGTGGGTGAAAAATGGGGTGGGGTCTTTACTGGGAATTAATACTGGATATTCAAAGCAGATCAGGGACCCAGGAGGTTGGAAATACTAAAATAAGGAATAAATTGCTAATGCCAGCTGGAGCAGTTCTTCTGTGAACAAAATGGAGAGATAAGGGAATTAAAGGAACCCATACTTTTCGGAGGACTGTGGCGAGTCTGTTTACCAAGAAATCAAAAATCAAAGACTGCTGGACTAATCTGAAAGGTGTGCTGCACAATACCCTCATGTGGGAAAGACTTTACATCTCTCCCAGCTTCCTGCAGAGGATAGAGGAAAGAGCCATTTTGCAGCTGTGCCATGGAGACTGGGAGCTGGGAAGCAGATTCCTGGTAAACCTGAGCTGGACCCAAAATATAGGTCTGGCAAACCCACACCATATGACATATTGAATGCCTAAGTGATCAGGAGAAAAATCACATGTGGAAAGGAGCTTACACAGGGGGATACAGGTGGAAACCCATGGGCTCTCTCCCCATCCCTTTCTGGGAGGGACACATCCAGCAAGAATTCAAAACGGCAGGGGCAGGAGTGATTGGCCTTGGAGAGTGAAACTGGTAGACCCTGAAACACAGGGTCTGGAGTCTGAGAGTGATAGAGGCTCCTCCATGGCACAAGTGAACCCAGGGGAGATTCCTATGGTATCCTATCTCAGTGTGGGCAGGCAACTGCTGGGCCTCAGCACGCACTAATTTAAAATCTTCAGATCAATTGCCATTCAATGAAGAACATGGTTTCTATGTACGCCTAAACCCTGCTTCCAGGAGCACTGCCTATGAGATCTCCTCTCACACTCCAGAGACCCCACCATACCATTGCTATGAAAAAGCTATAGAACTAAAAAATACAATTCATAATTTAAACTTAACAGATATATATATATATATAGAGAGAGAGAGAATATTTCATCCATCAATGACTGAATACACTTTCTTCTCAGCAGCATATGAATCATTTTCTAAAACAAACCATATCTTATGTGACAAAGCAACTCTTAGCAAATATAATAATAATAATAATAATAATAACAATAACAACAACCTTGTATTCTTTCAGGTCATAATGGAATTAAATTATAAATCAATGATAAAATAAAAAATACAAGCTACTCTAACACCTGGATGACCAATGGATACAGAAGAAATCAAGGATAAAAAACAAAACAAAAAACAAACAAACAAAAAAAAACCTTAGAGGTAAATTAGAATAGCAACACAACATATAAAACTCTCTGGGACGCTATGAAGGCAGTTCTAAGAGGAAAGTTCATTACAGTGAACTCATTTATTAAAAGAATAGAAATTCACCAAGTAAATAATATTACATTTCAAAGGCATAGAAAAAGAACAAATCAACAATGAAAGCAGTAGAAGACATGAAATAATTAAAATCAGAACCAAATCAATGAAATTAAAACAAAAAAATCAAAAAATCAATGAAACAAAAAGTTGGGTCTTTGAAAAAAGATTGATAGACCTTTAGCCAAACAAGCAAAGAGAAAGAGACAAAAAACTCAAATTACTAAAATTTGTGACGAAAAAGGAAATTTCACAATAGGCACTACTGAAATACACATGATAACCAGAAACTATTTTGAAAAATTTATACTCTAATAAAATAGAAAATATTGAAGACATCAACAAATTTAAAAGACATATGATCTACCCATATTGACTCAAGAGGACATAGAAAATTTGAATAGATCAATTTCAAGCAATGAAATTGAAGATGCCATCAAAAGCCTACTAACAAAGAAAATCCCTGGACTAGATGGATTCTCACCAATTGCTATCAGACCTTCAAAGAATAACTAAACTATTATTCCTTAAAACAGTGCATGAAATAGAAAAGGAGGGAACCCTTTCATGCACATTGTATGAAGTTCATATCACCCTGATTCCAAAACCAGAAAACAAGAATTCTTAGTAAAATACTGGCAAATCACATACAAAAACACTTGAAAAAGATAGTGTACCATTAATAAGTGAGATTCATTTCAGGGATGCAAGTTTGGTTCAACATATGAAAATCAATCAACATAATTCATCACATCAATAGACTTAAAAACTCACATGATTATCTGAATAGATGCAGAAAAATCATTTGACAAAATAGTCATACTACCACAAGCACTATACAGATTTAATAAAATTACTATTAAAACTCCAATGACATTCTTCATAGAAACAGAAAAAATAAGAGACCCAGAACAGTCAGACCAATCCTTAGTAAGAAAAAGTGAAGCAGGAGACATTACAATACCAGACCTTAAATTGTGCCATAGAACTATAGTAACAAAAACAGGATGGTATTGGCACTCATGGTATTGGTCTCCATTAGTTATAGGGCTGAGAATGGAGAGGTGGATGTCAAAATATTATAGCTAAGTATTTTAAAATATTATATCTAGGCTGACTTGGGATGACTAAACTTTTAGGGAGGAGATTAAATAATTACTAAATATCTTTCCCCAAGTGTATTTGTCTCTCTCCCACCTCCATGTTTCTCTTCACGTTTCACAGCCTAGCCTGGTGTGAAAATAGTGATGAAATTAACAGGACCTGTGGTAGGATGGAAAGGTAGATTGCTTCAAGGTGGAGGTTGTGTATAAGACAATACATTAGCTAATTTCTAAGGACAGGTTACCTCAATACAGCTGTGAAGAATTGACTAGGAATGGGAATAAAGGTTTGAAAATTACCTGTATATATTTAGTAACTGTAATCACTTATAAACCATTGGAAAATATTTTTTTTATTTGCAGTAACCAGAGCCTTGGAATAATTATCTCAAAGGAATATAAGTGTAGCTATGAGGGAAGGCAAGACATTGAGTATACAGATGAAAAAGGAGAAAGAGGAAATACCAAAACCTGGAACAAAGCATTAATGAAATCTCATTCAAGGTGGGGTTTATGCCATAAGTGCCTAATTTCATTAGGATTAGAAGTATTTTACTTCTAAGCTCCATCATGTGGGCCAGATGGGTAAAATATATGAGTCAATCTCATTCCCGGATAGTTTACCTCCCTGAACTTGGATGGATAAGCAATTTGAATGGCTCAACTTCAAGAATTTTAATTTTGGAGAGCCCGTGGGAAAGATGGTATATACTTATGTGAAAAGTATTTGAGAATGCTTAACATACCTCATAGAGTGAAGAGAGAAGACAATTGCCTTCTTTGAAATATGTAGAGCAATTCTGCCTCAAAGAATCTCTACTTTGAAATTTCTACTTTTACCCAAACTGAAAGTCTTCCATAAGACACAATTAACATTTTAGTTTATTTTACTGTATTGTTTATTTTCCCGAGTTCAAATCTGAATTAATTTGATATTTATATTTCTTATAAATAACATGTTTCAGATTAGTTTTAATTTAATTGGCTTTTAAGTGGTTGATTTAGTCATATATTTATAAACAGAACAAAATGCATACATTGCAGAATATTTAATGGCACCACTGTGAGAAAAGATGAAATAAAGGACTATATGTAATACCAACTATTTAACAATTTTCAACTAAATTAGATTTGCTTTGGCTTTTTTCAGGAGATGATTCTCTAAGGATGATCATGTAAGGATCAACGTGAATGGTCACTAAGGCTATTTTGCTCTTTTTCTTCTGTTTCAAGTCTCAAAATATACTAAGCAAATAGAGTAAGATGCTGAAAAAATATATACTCTACCCTGATTAATGGATGCTATAGATATCTTTCTGCTCTGTCTGCTTGGTTAGCTTTGTTTCAAATGTGATACAGATCTCATGCTGCACGGCAGATCCAGAAATAGTCCATGTTCCTTTAAATTCAGGCAATGCATCATTTTCTATTACACTGTGTCACACCAGTCTATGACTGTAAAGCATGAGTTATGTGGATATGGACCAGTAGGTGAACTGGTCCCAACAAATGCACTGTTTGAAAATCCAAGTAAAATAGCCTCATGAAAATATTTTTTAAAAATAGAATTATAAATAATAAAAAGACTTTATGAAGGACACTTTTTTATTTACTTAAAAAATCAACATTATATTTCCAAAAAATTCAATCCCATATATTTCCAAAAGCTCTAAAAAATGCATTTTGATTATATGCATTTACAGGATCTGGCTCTTAGAAGTTTCCTATGTCAAATTTCACCTTTGCTTTATTCAGTTATGGAAAAAATAAATAATGCAACGGATTTTCTCTTCACATCATCTATGTCTAGCAAAAAATAATGGAAGACATTAAAATGGAGACAAAAGAAAAGGCTTTCAAGGATAAGAAATTATGTTTGTTGTAAAAATCAATATTATTTCAATGGGGCCTTAAGGATGGGTAGTGTGATCAAAGTAATGACAAAGTTATATCATCATACTATGATTATCATTAATTAATATTTATTAAACCCTGACATGCTTAGCTAGTGCAGAAAGTTGAAAAATGTACATAGTTTTAAGAAACCCATAGTTTCAAACAAGAGACAATACAAAATAAATTTTTTAAATCTTGAGAATACTAGGAAGAAACAATTTTTCAAAGAGTATGTATAGTCAGGTTTTTTGATGCTGAGACTAAAAGGACCCAAACAGAACAATTATAGAGGAGGAAAAGTTTATTTGAGGGCTCAAGGTTTCAGAGGTCTTACTCCATAGAAGCCTGGCTCCATTCCTCCATTCCTTACATAGTGTATTACTCATAGGACTGAAAAAAAAAAAAAAACTCTTTGAGCATCCATTTATCCCTAATAATGACCCCAAAACTGCTCTTGCAACTTTGCAGAAAAATTACAGATGTAGAAAAGCCATATATCTGCAACAAGAAGGAAAAAAAAATAGTAAAATAACTGAAAGGTAATCAAAATTTTAGTACTGCATATTTGGAGAAAGTAATGGCCAACAAAATTTATTTAATAATTTCTTTATTCAAAACATAAATTATCACATATGTATTAGGAGTGATGTTCAGCAGTCAGGTGCTGAGCCATATTGGAAATTGAGGTAGAAAAAGAATATTTATTTGTATACTTCTATCAACATATTTTTCCATATTTTGGACTCAGTGGAAAATTAATTAAAAGTCTACAAACAAAACCAAATTACTTATAAAGCCCCACCTAACCCAGTCTGTTTTCAAACCATATTTAATCTTTAACAAAATATTGTGTGGTTTGCAGCACTCTCAAAGAGATAAGGAACTATAGATTCCTTGGAAACAACTTTTTCACAGCATAATAACAAGGTCATAAAACAAATACAAACCTATCTTTATTTAAAGTTCTGATATTTTGTTTAATCTGGTTTTTTGCATTATTTTTTTTAAATTACTGCATTGTATTCAAATACTATTTATTTTGATTTTTGAGGATTTTTTTGCGTGCTTTTTAAATTTTCCATCTCACTGGCTTCACTATAATCTAGGCTTTAGTTTCAAGTCAGGAATACAATGTAGAATACAACACAATATCTGGTCTCAAAGAAATAAAACTTTAATATGAAATTAGTTTCCTAGGACTGGGTTTATGGCTCAGTGGTAGAGTGCTTGCATAGGATGAGTGAGGCCCTGGGTTCAATACTCAGCATCACATACAAACAAATAAACAACAACAAACAAATAAATAAAATAAAGGTTAAATTATTTTAAAAAATAAATGTGTTTCCAAACTGTAACCTATAGCCTTTTCCTTCCCTCTTTCCCTACAAATGTACACTCATTTTGTAGGTATGTGTAAGGCACATATGTGTATGTGCACACACACGTGCACACACCCTCACTATTGTACTTTTATTTTTGCTTGGAGAATTCTACATTCCCTTTTTCAGAATGTTTGTTTCCCAAAGTTTTAATCATTTTTTACAAAATTTCATTCTTCACTGGTCTTTAAATTTTTCCAACTTAAAAAAAACTTTACTAATGTGTATTAATTATATAAAATAGTGGGTTTCATTTTAATATACTTGTACATTTAAATAACATGTTTTGATCATGTCTACCCCACCCATTTATTTATCACTTGATAGTTTACACCCTTTCACTCCCTCCCCCAGATACTTCTTCTATATTCTATACTATAGATTTCCTTCTACCTTCATGTCATCTTTTTGTTTGTTTTATCTAAGTTCCACATACGAGAGAAAAAAATGCAGTATTTGTCTTTCTAAATCTGGCTTATTTCACTGAACATGATGATCTCTAGTTCCATTCATTTTTTCTGCAAATCTATCATTCTTCTTTATGACTGTCTACTAATAACTTTAATGGTATTCCAATTGCTCAGTTCTTTGAACTTTGGGATATTATTTCACTTTTGTTCAGAAAATCAGATATCTTCCCTTTGTCTCTCCACTCCAGTCTCTGCCATGAAAGGTTGCCGACATGAACTTCATCAATAACCTTTCCCACCTTACCACTCCCATTTGGGTTCAGCTGATGGGAAGCACCATCAAGAGACAGGAAAACTGAAGGACTGAGGTCAGGATATTCATTATCCTGCCTCCTCTATTGTCAGGTCTCCTCAGCTGGCTGTCTTCAACTTCAACCCTCTTTTTTTCTAGCTGTGGTAACTCCCTGTCCACCCCCTACACACCAGCCCTCCTTTCCTCCTTTTCTCTCTCTATCCCTTTTTTTTTTTTTTTTTGGAACTGAGCTGTGAGATATGAGATTGTTTATTTGGTTGTTTATTTTAATACCAACTTCAACCACTCCTTTGTGAATTATACCTATGTAAATACCATGTTTCAACTTATCCAAACAGATATGCCCTCAGTTAGCTTGACTGAAAACTCATATATTTTAGCATTATGATTATCATATCACAGTGTCACTAGTTACTATTTGTTTTGATATACTCCTCTTTGCTTTAATAATTTTCTCTATCCTTTTTTGGATTTTTTAATGTATGTGTGATTCTTTAAAATATAAAGATCTTTGATAGGAATATCCTCAACTTCATATATTACTCTGATACTGTAAACATAATGTTAAAAACACAAGTTAACTTTAACTGATAAAGAAATCTCATTGCTGTAAGCATGAAATATCATAAATTAGTGCTGTAAATAAGCTATTGAAATGCTGTACTGGCTCCTATGCTAAACAATAATAGATTCTTGTATAGCACTACTTCTATGCTTACTTTTGTAATTTGATATCTCTTTCCCTAATGACACTTTACTCAACACATATTTATTGAACACTAACTATACTGTAGGGAAAACTAAACTAAGCATTACTAGTAATATATAGGACTTTGTAGCACTATCTATGTGTCCCTAAACAGTATCTATATTCAGCTCTGAAAACAGACAAATATACTAAGAAGTACTGAATGGGGATCCGAAGACCAGCTTACATAACATGCATGGACTTTTAGTAAATGGACTTTGTGACCATTATAATTATGATCATATGGGGCATGTCATCTGTGCATTTATAGTTAGTTTTTAAGAAGTTGAACAATAAGAATTCCAATAATGGAATGAATAAAAATTCCTAAGCATGAATTCCATGAATAATTTAGAAATATGATTGGTCACTTATGTCATTACCAGTGTATATGAAGAACTAAATTTTCAAAGTGTCTAATGAACTTTTAAGTTCAAAGAATTTTTCATGAACCATTCATTATTAATCATAACCAAATATTTTTTTCAGTCTGATAGTTCATTAACTTTTTTTATCTGTATTATATAGCCCACAGGAGAGTTTAGTTAATTTAACAATTAAAAGTAATACCTTCAATTATTTTCTACTGGTTTCAAGTTAAGCTTTTGCATTCCCTGTTTTTTATTGTGTTTATTGGTAAAGACCTTGAAATGTATAAATAGACTGCATAATGGACATCAGATAATGTGATATTAGGGACATGGTAAATGCTGATCATATATTGAACCAAATACTCTGTTGCAATATATTATTTTAAAGAAAAGTGTGTAATAAACAGGCATACTTTGATCTATTAAATGAATTGCATTTTTAAATTGAAGCACATAGTTTTATTCAATAATCTGAAAATTTTTAACATCCAAATCATAGGTGATTGCAGATATCGTACTCAATACATTAGATATCGGTAAAGGAAAGAAATGGGATCCCTGTATATACTGAATACACAACATACATGGCGTAAAGGACCATACTGTAGGAGTTAAGAGCACAGCTTCTTGCCTTGGTGGTCAGTTCTGCCACTTAGCAGCAGACATTACTCTATGCCTCTGTTTCCCCAATTATTAGGATATTTTTAGTAATATATGTTCCATAAAATTCTCATGAGGAATAAATGAATGTATGTAAATTGTGACTACACAGTCAAATACTTGCAAAAAATTATTTATTGTATTTATGTCTATCATGTCACTTATTCTTTCTTCTAACAATATTTTGAGTTTTGCATCATGCCTACTTTTATTAGAAAAGAAACCCAGACACAAATATATATGATTTATTTGTCTCACTACTCCTAAAATTGGAACCTACATATGTCATTGTGAAGAGTCAACGTGACCAAATCATGGATATTTAAACAATATCTTTGTTTTGTATTTTATGTTATCCAAAATTCGAAATTAAGAATTCTGTCAAAATAAATAATATATGGTTTCTTCATTAATTCTGACTGTAACCTAACTCACTAATTTTGAAAAAAAAAAAAAGGTGGGAGATGAAAAGGAAATTTTAAAAAGACAAAAAGAGGAGATTAGTCAAATATACTTCTTCCTACACCTAAGCAGTCAATCAGAAATGGAGGACTTAAAAATAAATAAATAAAAGGTTAACATGGCATTTTCATATATTCCTTGATCATCTTCCTAATCTCACTCTTTCCCACTGTCTTTATTGTGACTCTTCATGTGATATTTGCTGAGCACTTTACACTTTTCCAGTATAGTTGAATTTTTCATCTCATGTATTTTATTGGTTTGCATCATAACCTTAATGACATTATAAAACGTATGCCAAGGTTTCCTTTTCAATGGGAAAAAATTAACCACTTCAAAGCTGCCTCTTTACTCTGTTGATCAATATCCATCACTAACAACTGCACATCTATGCATGTTGGTTGAGCATCTGTCTCCTGGTTTGTTTCTTTGTCACATTTACAGATTATTCTGCATAACTTTTCACCCTGAATCTACACTCTACATGACATAGGTAAAAAAGCACACAGCCAAGTGCAACATTCTTTCTTTAGAGAGAACATGCAGTGCAAATTCATGCTGTGAGGATCTGCAAAGCTCCTTGAGTCTATGAACAGGTGTGAAAAATGTTGCAGCAATCTGGAAAAGCATATTTTAGACAAACTACTATTGTATTATTTAGGTAACAATGAAATGGTTTACCCACAAAAGAGCAGTTTATAATACTGATATTTTTATTATGAGGCTATCACTGAGAATTTAAATCTAAAAACAGTCTCCATTAGTGAACTCTCAGGTAAATAATTAAAAAGTCAAATCAAAAATACCAACAATAGCTACATATTTTATACATTAAATCTGCTTTCTCCAGTTTGCATCAGAGAAAGAAATATTTCTTTGCACCAGCTGAAAAGAGTAGAATCCAGATCCTGAATATTTAATAGAAAATAAAATGATATTTATTTTTAAGTGCATTCTACATTCAACACAACTGCATACTCACAACAAATCTATTGCGTTGCCCTGACATAGTTACTGCAAAGGTTTTTCCTTTGCTGTCCCAAGGGCCCAATTGATTTATCTGCCAGAAGCCTAAAGCCCCAAAATAAGATAGCTTTGAGTTTACAGAGGTCATTTTTCATTGTCTAAATAAAAATTTCTAAACAAAAATCTCTCATCCTGTTAACCGCAGGGTCCTTATCTCCCCAGAGGCTACAGCAACCTGAAAGAAGCCATTTCAATTCTTTCATGAAGAAAGATAAAAGCAAGTTTTCGATTAGAAAGCCCAGCAAAACCTTCTTATTAAATGGTGGTAACAGTAACTAGTTGAAAAGGCAAAACTGTTCTAGGATGGGGTGGGGGAAAGGAGGAAATTATTATGCATGCGACAAATGTTATACAGGGACTGGAAGACAATCAGAGACAGTGACATTTGAAGAACCAAAAGAAAGTTCACAAATCCTTATAACTCCTCACAGTTGTTCTCTACCTAAGTCCTTAATAAACTGCCTAGCTTTATCAAGCATGTTTTCTTAATTATGTGTGCCTACTTTTATCAACCAGCATTAACTATTTGTCACAATAATTATGCATTCAGGCCCATCTCCTCTGATCTGTCATCATTCAAAGTGCTTATGCAGCACAGGCAGAGGTGGAATGTGGCATGCTATCCCAGCTTTAGAATAATAGATTTTGTGAGGCTAAGCTAAAAGGAAAATTATAGAAAATGACTTCATAGACTAAGTTTTGATAAAGAAGATAAACACAGACACTAATGGTGATGCCCTGGGAAAAAAAACAAACCCAGAACCGTGAAAGAAACAGGATTTTGCTATTGGGAGAAACCTCCAATAACTGAAGGATAAATAAAAGCACTGCTAATATTTTAATTCTTTTAGCAAAACATAGTAGGAGAATTGAGATAATGTGGGTTCATGCTTATAGTGAGCATAATCTAGCTTATCTACCAGTTAAATTGTTCGTGTATCATTCCTAATATCTCTGAAAGAGAAATGGTGCTTGGTGGGCAGGGAGAGTGATTAAGAAAAGTGTTTTAATTCAAAAAGCTTAATTTCTCAAATTATTTTCTTACTAGTTTGTGCTGTAAATATATGTCCTATTAATTCTTTAGATTTTTATTAATTTCAAATCATGGTATAGCAGAGGTAACCCCCAGCTGAGAATATTATGGCATAATGTATAAAAATATTTACAAATATAAATTTATTTCTCTCAGTCTAGGTACATATTCTGAAAAGCATCTGAATATACTCTTTATTCTGTACCTCATAAAGAACATAATTTTTCTTCCTTATCCAAGAAAATATAAAAATAAAATTGATATATTGATTATAAAACTTTATTGTCATAAACCAGAGGTTACCTGATAGATAATTTTCCAAAAGTCTGGCTTTATATCAAATTTTTTAGTGCTAAAATTATTATATTTGTCAGAGAATATTTAAATTTCTAATAGTTTATTCTGTAGAGTATTTCTTCCTAGTGAATTCAGGTGGAGGTCATATTGCTCAAAACCACACTAAATGTGAAAATATGAAATAAGGAATTTGTGAGTATGTGTGTATGTGTGTGTGTGAGAGAGAGAGGGAAAGACAGATTTTTGTTTTTGTTTTTATGTATTTATGATGAGTAAGTGGTAATACCTGCTTTGAGCAATTTTAAACCAAATTATCTTGACTGTTTCTATGGAGCAGAACTTGGAAGAAGAATTTGTCACCAGTTCATGTGTTACAAAGTCCCCAAAACTGTCTCATCAGAAAACACATGCCCACGAGTCCACCTTCAGGTGAAGTGTAGTGGATTCCTGTTCAGTGATGGGTCTTAATATGCACCTTAAGTATTGCTTACAGAACTAAACACCTGACCAGTTTCACTGATTTCTAGACATATGGATCTTCCCTCAACCAAAAATATGCTATACTCTTCCATGGGCTTCTATCAGAGAGTAGAATGTTGACCTCCCTGAACTTGTTTGCTCATCAAAATCCAAACTGAGGATTATTCAGATTTTTTTATGTAGAAAAAAACCCCTGAAAACGATCCCCCCCAAATTATGAATTATGCTTTGAATCAGAATGTATAACTAGAAAGTATCTTACATGGGTTCTATTGGCTTTATATACAATTGATGGATTGATGCTCCTGACTCTATAGAAGGATTCATACAATAGGTATCTCTGTAAAATACCTATAAAACCAAAGAAGGCTAATGGAGAAGAATAACAAAATAGAATTGACTTGAGTCACACAGTCATGTTAGTCATAAGAGGAAATCTAGAGGGAAGTGATCTGTGGACCGTGCAATTGCTCAGCCATGTCAGCAGGTACCAAGTTTGTTTAATCATTGTGCACAGCTATTGTCAGATGGCTATTTCTTCACCCCTCTACTTGTTGACCCTTGGTAGTGATATTGCTGTCACTATTCCAAACAATAACACTATATTCAAAGATAAGAGGTAGAGGGAAGCAACAGCACTATTCATGCCTGTGTCAGGAAGAAAATATAACCAGATGTCCCCAGCAGACCTCTCATCTGCCATTGGATTTAGTTGGAATGCATGCAAGGAAAGGGAGCAGTAGGCTTTCTGGAACTTACAATAGAGGTGGCAAGAGAAAGGGTAGTTTTACATGGATGAAAGTTTATCAAAAACAAAATAAAACAAAAATTAGGCTTTGCCACATTGATTAAGAAACCTGAAAAGTGGCTTCTAAATACTCAAAATTAAGTATAAGAAATAAGCCCCATATTGAGTACAACAGTAGTATAAAATAGTTAAGCAAGTTATAGTATTGTGACTTCATAATGTGTATGAACACTTTTAAATATGTTCATTGCAAAGGTATTGTTTTATCAATAGCAAAGATCTCAAAGCCATAATATACTTGGTGTGAAGTTCAGTCTTACAATAGTGAATGTAAATCACACAATAGGGTTTTTAATGTCTAATTTCTTTAACCAACTTCATGTGATAGGCAATAGGTCATCATGATTTTTAAACTGCTTTATCAGTGACAGAATAAAATGTGAATTCCTTCCAAATTTTATGCAACTTTTCAGCTTTATCCGTATGATATTTGATTTGTATTTTATTTGAAAAATTTTTTTGTCACATCTTCCTTTTGCAGGGTTGCAATTAACTTGAGTGGGTAACATAATTCATAAATCCACTTAAGCACATGAAAATTATAATAGTTGAAATTAAACTTAGTATGCATGAGGCACAGTCAAAAGTCTTATTCATATTTTCAGATTTTACCAAGACAATTTCAAATAAGATAGATACTATAGATATATCCATATTATATTTTCTTTTTAAAAAAAGTTATGCTTTAGGAGGGTGTAGAAGCTATTCAACTAGTAAATTGCTGGGCTTGAATTCAAAACCAGGTTGGTCCAATCCCAAAGCCTCCTTTCTTAACTACTCTTCCAATAAATCAGGTAATTAAGTAATCAATCACAATTCAGCTAAGCACAACCCTCCATGAAATAGAATCTTAAGGCGCACTGATGGTGAAAGAAAAAAGTAAGAAATAAAAACAAAACAAGTACAATGTCATGGATTTGTTAAAGGTAAACCTCTGAG
The DNA here is from genome assembly GCF_045843805.1 of Urocitellus parryii. NCBI lineage: Eukaryota > Metazoa > Chordata > Mammalia > Rodentia > Sciuridae > Urocitellus > Urocitellus parryii. Next base: position 63,091,983 of record NC_135538.1, read on the forward strand.
GAAATTCAACTCAATTTTACATTTGTATCCACTGAAAGGTATAACAAAAGTTTATGTTTAGAATAATGGCTGACATCAGAATGTTCTTAATCATATACTTTATAAGAAAAAAACTGTATATTTATGAAAGCTGAAAAACCAAAAGAATATTCTAGAAAATGTTCAACCAATAAAGAAATTAAATGGATTTTAAATCTCTATGAAGGCCTTCCTATAGAGAGGAAATGTCATGAGATTTCTATCCCAAATCTTTCATAAATGCAGAGGAAACATAAATAACTGCAAACTTTCTGTGAAGTGAGAGACAAGGTAGTATATTCAATGAACATTTATTTTTACTGGTGATATGTCCACTAAAATTATTGAGTATGATACCATATATACATTTTGGTCCACTGAGTCATTCCACACTCTATAATAGATTCCACTGTACACCATCATCCAACTAATATAGTACACCATCTTGTCAATTTCTTAGTTTATTTTATGACTCTTACTTTGACAGATTTAAACTGGAATTTTTTTTAAGTGGGGGTAGTATCAGGGATTGAACTCCAGAGCACTCAACCACTAAGCCACATCTCCAGTACTATTTTGTATTTTATTTAGATACAGGGTCTCACTGGGTTTTTTAGTGCCTTGCTTTTGTTGAGGCTGGCTTTGAACTCATGATCCTCTTGTTTCAGCCTCCTTTGCTGCTGGGATTATAGGTATGCCCCACCAAGTCTGGTTAAACTGGATTTTTTAAAATGCATCTATTTGAGTTAAAATTGTGTACCAGCATGTTTTATCTCTCAAATGAAGTAATTAAAAATAATAAAATGTTTATATGGTTTGAATCTGGAATGTTCCCCCAAAGGCTTATGTGTTGGAGGAAGTTTTGGTCCCTAGTACAACAGTGTTGAAAGTGACCTCTTCAGTGTATCAATCAATTAATGGATTGCTAATTATAGCATTTTGGGGAAGTGGTGGAAACTATAGGAGGTGGGACCTAGTTAGAGGGAGTGGGTCACTGGAAACATACTCTGGAAGGGTATTTCTTGTTCCTGACCACTTCCTTTTCCCCACCCACTGCTTTCCATCTGCCATGAGGTGAGCAACTTCTTCCGACCTTCCATCATGAATTTCTGCCTTGGAGTCAACTGACCATGAACCAAAGCCTCTGAACCTGTAAGCCAAAATAAATCTTTCCTTCTTTAAGTTTTTTTTTCCAGGTATTTTGTCCCAGCAATGAAAAGCAAACTAAAACAAATGCTAAATCTCATCAAGAGAAATATCCAATCTATGGATGTGTTGTTTTCTGAATAATTCCAAGTGGTCTTTCCATATTTATTATTCTCATTTCCAGATTATTTTATTGGAAAACAGGTTCTTTGGTTCTTGGTGCTTTCTGTTGTTTTTTAAAAAATCAAACATTTCCCCCATTTTATGGTCAATTTCTAAAGGGATAAAATGCTCTAATTATTTATATTGAGATAAAAAATCTGATATAAATTAAATTGAGACTTATATACAGAAGAAGAGCAGTGAAAAATTCCCAGAGACATGAATTAATGGTTTGGTATAACCATTATAAACTAAGAAACACAGATGTTGTTTTGCCTCTTTCCCCCAAACTAGTCTCTGTTTATGGTACTTCAAATCATTTACCAGAACCTAGGAAGTCTTGCTTAGCTCTATTTTTAACAACACATGTATTGTTTCCTTTTATTAGTGCATTATATTTATACATAATAGTTGAGTTTGTTTAAGTGCATGGAATTTGATTGATTACATTTTTGTTTGTGGTACACACACTTCCACTCCCCTCCTCTCTCCCCCTATGATCTTTCCTCCAATGGTCTTCCTTTCACACTTTTATTTATTCATGTTTGATTGGTGCTTTATAGATACAAATAATGGTGGAATTAACTGTTATATTTATACATGCACATAGCATAATTTTGTTAAATTATTTTCACATTTTCTCCCCTGTCCTGTCCCTCCTTCTTCCCTCTCAATCTTCTCCTTCTACTTCACTGATCTTCCCCATACCTTTATGCCTTTTTCCCTTATTTTGGTTAGCTCTTGTTTTATTTTAAATAGTCTTTTATAGCACAGTCTCATCAATTTTTATATCCAAACAGGTATATTGTAGTGGGATATAGTGTTGTCATTTATGCTCAGACTTGCACATCTAGCCCTAATTTAAGTAGGTTTAAATTTATCTTTAAAGATCTTTTACCCAGGATTCTATCCACCCAACCAATATCTATTAAGAACATTGAATATGTTATATGCTCTGCTAGATGGTATCACCTACAGTCTCACCTTATATAAGACTTACTTGATAGAGAAAGTGCTCAAACAAGTAAACACAAGCATCTTTTCTGAATATAAGAGAAAGTATCTTATAGAAAAGACATTATTTCAACTTATATATTTGTAATGTTTCTAAATTTTTTCTTGTAAACCTTTGTACGAAGTTCTAATTACTCTATATTCCCACTGTTCTTCTCAGTTAAAACTGTTAAAACAGAAACCATGGAACTGCTCAGAATCTTATAGTGAATCTTAATATAGCCTCTGTTTTCAAGCAGCTAACCATCTTGTGAGAGGACAGAATAATAAAAATACAATGTGTTCTAAGTTTTAAATCTTTTAAAGTATTGTGGGAATATTCTGGATTATGGGCCAGATTGTGGAAAGTGTTTGGGGTGTGGTGTTCAGGCTGGAAGTTTTTAGGAAAGCATTCCCTGGAAATATTCTGGCTAAGTCCTACAAGGTAAATTTGACCAGGAAAGATGAAGAAAGCATCCAGGCTGAAGGAGCAGCACCAGGACAGGTGTGTAGTATGGTCAGAGAACTTCAGCTAGTTTGGTATGCTTCATGTATAATGTATGAGATATGGTAGTAAACCTAGGTCTGAAGATTATATACAAGGGCCAGGTTAGGACATTCTAAGTTCAAAAAATACCACAGGTCAACAGGAGGTAATGAAGGCATGAAGGGGGAAGTGAGATAATTAGGTTTCCAGTTTGCATTTTAGAATGATTGCTTTGACTATAACCATTTTTGCAGGTTGACTAAGGAAGAAAAACTAGAGGTAAGATCTCCCAGCTAATTACAGGAGGTAATTAAAACTGTGTTATGAATCCTCTTCTGTTGGTGAGCTCAGCCTCCTCACACACAGAGACCTTTAAATGTATGGGTTCCAGTTCACATTTGATTCTGGATTCAAACTCCCTACTTCTCTTTTATTCCTTTTCACAAGTTAAGCCTCATGCACCATTCTTTTTCCTTATCACCTGACTTTACTTCCTTAATCCTCCTTCTGTTCTTTAAGTTTCCTGTCAACTCCTACCAATTTCATTCTGTCTGGCAGGAGAAAGAATAAAGAAATGAAAATGAAATAGGGCTGTTAATTTATAGCATCAGTCATATGTTTACATATTTCACATACCAAACTATTCTAAAAACAACCAGCCACAGTATAGCTTTGTGTAATTATTTTCCCCTATATTTTATGCTTATCTAGTGATATCTACATTTTAGGATAAAAATAATTTTAGTAGAAGCATGTAAAATACCAGTCATTGACATAAAGAATAGATATCAAATAGTTAAATTCGAAGAGATAAACAGTTTCCAGATGTTTCAAGTAAAATATTAAAAGAGACATGAATAAGACTATACACACAAATAAAAGTATCACACAAACTTACAACAATGAAAAGAATTATTTTTCTATTTTAGGATATATTGTTGAACTTATTTGGTAACTAGAAAAATTCTTTTTAAAAAACATCCTGAAACAGCACCATGGAGACTTCACATACACACACACACAAAATCCCACTACTATATAGTTTTCCGTGTGGAACCCATAATGTCCTTGATAGAGACCATCATGTATTGGGACACATATGCTGTTTTCTACTATTTCTTTGATTAGCTCTCATTCTTGCTCTTCAGGGTTTCTATCATAATACAAGAAAATAAAATTTTAAGCCCAGAAGGATTTTTACAGTAATACAAGCTATTGATCGGTGCATTTTTTTTTTTCAACCAGAGTTTACTATTGCGTCCAGGTTCCTTACAGCTCCAATATGCCCAGCGGGTTAATATTGGGTATGGTACAAGCTGTTAGAAAACTACCAGTACATTTTTCCCCTCAATGTTACTACATATTTCAAGCTCCTGAGGGGCAGTAACAAAAACTTTATTTCTTTGTTTTTATCCAAACCTCAGATTTCATATGTGCTTTGAATTGTTAAAAAAAAAAGTGATGAACTACTTATTCAAATTGTTATTTTCATATGTTGGTTAATCCTAAAACATGTTTAAGGTCATGTTTGTATCTGTGTTCTGCTTAACATGATATATTAAACAGCTCCCCTAGATAGAAGATCATGGGTGAACTGTGAACAGCCACGATGATTATCTTCTGTAATTGGACATCTTATCTTTCCACAATCCGCTCTGTCAGTCTCTGCTTTAAATTTTCTTTTGGCTCCTGGTCTCCATCCTTTGGCATTTAGTTATACTTAGTCTCTAGAGAGTCAGAGTCACCTTTATAAGAAGCCTGAGTTTCAGAGCCCCTTATTTGCATGAGCCCTTTCTCTGATCCTGAATGGGAACAAGTAATAGGCTTACACAGTTTTCCTCTTTATTGGTGTTGACAAAGTATGAATTTTCATTCCTTTTTTCTTTCTTTCTTTCAAAGAAGACTTCCCTACTCCTGTTTTGTATGCTTCCAGCTCTATAAAACCCAGAACCAACCCAAACTTCAGAACTAAATTGGGTTTTAGTTGAGGTTCTTCTTGTAAAACTCTCTTACCTCCATCTCCTCCAGCTGTGTACCTCTCTCTGAGGCCCACAGGCATGCTCTGGCTTGGACCAGACAATGCCCTGCCAAGTTCAGCTCTAGCTCCTACTTACCAGTGTAAGAGAGTCAGTATAGGAAAACTAAAATAAATACTATGAAACAAAAATTGCCCTGAAAGCGTATGTGTATAAAAACTGCAAAATTTAGACCTCCAACATAGCATAGAAACAGTTTATTTTCATCATCTGCTGCCAATTTCTTTCTGGGACATATCCTAGAATCAGATGGAAAATGAGAGAAGACTTACTTCTAATGCTAGACACATGTAAATACCTCTGAGTGACAAGGATTAACTACCAATCTATGGTCTTGAAAGTATGTTTGTTTCCACCTAAAAGCTTGGCACCTTTGGTGACTATAGACCAAATAATGAAGATGTATGTGTGTGTGTGTGTGTGTGTGTGTGTGTGTGTGTGTGTGACTGTCCACCTGCAAAATGACAGGTGGAAAATTATTCAGGGGAAGGAATTTAATTGGTGACCTTTAAAATAATGATTCATTGCCTTAAAACACTTTTATTATATCAGCATGAGTACTTCAGTTGAAATTAATATATTTAAATCAAAAACAGTAGGTCTTATTTAACCTATCTTTAACCAAAAATTACATCTTATAAGAATTTATTAGAATTTTTACCTTTCCTTTTTTTTCTTCCTTCCCTTTTTTTCCTTTTCCTTCCATCTTTTCTTTGCTTGTTCTCCCCTTCTTGTTTCCCTCCTTCCATTATAACCTTCTTATTTTTACTGGGCAGGAGACCAGCATTTAAGCTTTAACCTGCTTTATTAGCTGCTGTATGTAACTGCATGGACATTGGAATGAGATAATATATATAAGGCACTTTGTAAGGTTCTAGACCCTTTGTAAAGTTTAGTTCACTGCATTCAACTTCTCACTCTAATTCTGGGATCTCCATAATGGCCCAAGTAGAACAAAATATAGTATATAGAGAACATAGTGTATACCAGCACAATAGGTAACTAGTCTAGATTTTACATTTGGCTACTGATTTGCTCAGAAAGAAAGAATAATTGAGACTGTTGGCAGCCCTCTAGCCGACAGGCAAAATGTGCTGTATAGCCCCCCTCAAAATTGGATTCCCAAATCTCAGTATGTTTCTAAACCTAGAACAAATATGTACAGGCAGGCAGCTACAGTAGTATTAAAAAAATATATGGCTGGGCAGAGGCTATATTTACTAGGGCATGTTTGTGATTTTCAAAGCAAAATTTTGCGACCAGTTTTCATTATATTCTGGGCTATGTAACTTTTTATGGCATACACATTTATAAATAAAAGCATGAGAGCCTCTAAATCACTGACTTAGGCTGAAATGATGCCTCTAGGGTTTGGGATTATAAAAAAATAAAAGGAGACCGAGCAGGGATCATAAGGCAATATCCTACAGGAAGCAAATTGATACCTGGGATTACAGTAGCAATTCCTTTCTGGCATTCACGAAGAAACATATTTTAGATAAACAAATAGGCAGAACATTTTGGATCTCTGTAAATAGATCTGAAAAGTCAGGCAAAAGCCTTTCCCTATATGGTTGCAAATGACATCATTCATAACCTTTTGAGCAACTGGTGCATTTTGAAGAGCTGTAATTTGCAGATATGATACTAAAGTTGAACTATTCACTCTATTTCACATTATAGTTCTATTGGCAGAGCATGGGAAAGGCAATCTATGACTACATTTTCATGACTGTTTTTCTTTTAATAATAGAATTTCATCTGTAATACTCTCATATTAATATTGATATATATCTTTCTGGACCTGAAAACAATAATAAGTTCTGATTTATTTTTATATCAGTCTTTTATTATAAGTACCATGATCGCAATTTTTTCAAATGTATATACAGACATAGGAAGCCGTGCCACACAGAAGAGATAGCAAATCATAGTCATGTTCTATTTTTTTGTCATGTGTTCAACAAGTATCATTGTACCAAATACTGAGGGAGGAATTTGGGGGAGCTTGAAATGAAAGAGGATATATAATGTTAGTCCTTAAAGAATTTGGAAACAATAGGAGAGAAGGGATGCTACATAAATGCATATGATGCAAGAGGAAGTTTAATGAGCACTGTGAAAATTACACAAATTCAACAGCATTTCAACAGCAGGAAGAAATAAATAAAAGACAACACACACACACACTTCATGGAAAAATATTATCTAACAAATCTTGAATTATACACAGAATTTTGGTGACACATATTCTATGAACCTGGTTTTAGGTAAACTTACATTGTTCCTGTAAAATAAAAAATTAGAAGCAAAATTAAATTCCAATAAAGGAGTAAAATCATTTGACTTTAAAATGCATAAATTTACCAATTACTTCTAATCTGGTACAATGATTTAAGTATACTTGGGATAAAGAGCTGTATGAGCAAAACATTTTAAAAACCACTAACTTTCTACTGTTTACTCTATTTGAGTCCCAGTGCCTGGAGATAGAAAGATGGAATAGCTTTACTGACATCTTCTGGGAAAACTCTACGGCATGTCCAGGGAACACTGTAACTTCAAATAAGAACACATATATCCTATGCCATTTCTTTGAGTACTTATTTTAAAAGACATCAAAATAAGAAACATCAAAAACAAATTACTACATATTTGCTACATTTGCCTTTTTTAGTACATTTTTCCATTTACTTAACAATGAATAACATCATATTACTTTGATTTTATTTTAATATACATACATCTAGTTGGTATATAGGATATGAATTGACTGTACAGCTTTGATAAAGTGTGTAAATTACTCTCCCCTTTATTCATGCCATTTTTTTTCATTATTTATAGTTATGCTCACCGAAGAGAACAAATAAATCGAATGACGACACTATAAACCTCTGTTGAAAATATTATGTGTTCACGTACACTAATCCCTTTCACAGGGTGAAAGCACTGCAAACAGCTCTTATGCCCCAAGTTTCTACTGTGACACTTAGGGTCACTCATGGGCATGTGCATAAACAAAGGCTACTACTAATGAAAAGCAGGCACTTAGGAACCTGGAGAAAAACACAGGGTAGTGGTATTTGGTGTATGAATAACTATAAACAAGAAGTCTCATCTACTTAAAATTAATTGCAAGGTTTATTATTACTAAAACAACTTTTCCATCAAGTAAACACATACTAAGAATTCTTGGGTTTGAAAGCATTATCTTGGGTCATTGTTGATATATCTCACATTCTTAAAGATAGTAATTCAAATATCAATGAGTATAAGATACATCTGACTACAATCCTTTGCATAAGCAATGTAAAAATATTCAGAACCAACAGGAAAAAAAATGCATTTGTATACTCAGTTTGAATAGAATTAGTGAATCAGGACCATGCAAACTAAACTTAGGTGTGAAGGAAACATATCCAAAGAGAAAAGGAGCAAGATGAGCAGGGGTGACAGGAGGAGGGAGGAAACAGGGAATTGGGGAGAACCAAGCAAATAGCCTTCTTTTACATTGAAATGGTTTTGAGAATAATAATGTGCTAGTTTCTTTCTTTCCTTTTTTTTCTTTTTTTAATCCAAGTAGCTATTGAAGATTGTAATGATTTCAGTCTAAAAAGCAATGCTGGAAAGCCTCTTCGGAGATTGCCAACTCCCACTGTGCAGAAACACTGTGTCCCTGCGCGCTAGTGTAATGGAGACAAACAAAAGAAACACTTCAAGAAAAGGGAGGCAGAACAGGGAGGGTGAAAAAAACACAGAGGATGTGGTTCCCAGAGAAACAGTAAGAGTTTTAGCAATGACCAAAAGCAAGCCTAACTATCCCCAAGTTTGAAACTGATATAAGTTAAATGAAAGACTCAATGACTTAAGTAATATATTATACAATGTTATTCTCATTTGAAATAACAGTAATTTATCATCAATTATAATCTAATTCTACTTGTTAGTGAAACCCACTCCCTGCCTTAAACCAACTGAACTAATTTTATTTTTGCAGACATCTGTATTGACTCCTATCAAAAGCAAATATATCTATGAAAGATTATTAATTATAGAAACATATTATTCTATTGCTTCTGTTTGCTTGCACATATATCTTCCTTTCCTTTGGAAAAATAAATGCTTTAAAAATCAACATATGTAACTACACAATGAAAGCATCCTAATTAAAATGATACTACTTTTTACTTCAATTTTATAAAGATTTAAATATGGCTTATTATTTCCATATTGTGATTATTACATAAAGGTCAATAATTATAATTACTGCTTATTTGCTTTCAAATATTCTTAATGTAAAAGTTGTGTGACATGTTGAAAACTACAATTTCATGCACTTCTTAGAAAAACCCAGTATCAACATTTTAGGAAAGTGTATTTAGATTTAATTTTAATTCAAATTATTTTAATTGCATTGTGTCTATTTTTGATCCTATGAAAAAAGGACTAGGTCTGCTTAATGCCATTGTATCTAATCCAGAAACTGATGCTTCCGATATTCAGTATTATCTTTGCTTTCCAAACCAATTTTAACTGTATTATTCATCTTTGTGTAAGTTATAGCTGAAGGATTTTTTTGAGTATTTTGATATGACTACATTTCATAGCTGATACAGTGCAAAAGAGGCATCTGTTTCTTGTATCCAGCAACTCACACCCTGATAAAAGAATCACACTAGACCCTTCTGATGGAAGATCCTCACATCCTTATTTAGAAAGCAAATCATCATATCTAAAACTTTGAAGAAAAGCATTTCAGGCAATAAGATGGGGAAAACATGGTAGTCAAAACCACCATATTTAAGGTTCTTTGTTTTGTTTGTTTTTGAGATATAGTCTTGATTATGTCAGTGTGTTATCACTGTTACAAAGCCAAATTCTAAAATTTACCAAATGGATAGAACTTTCTTTGATTATAATATACAAATATTTTACTAATGAACACAAATCTGATTGACTTAACTTTTCATATAGTCCACCTTCATAATGGCTGTTTCAAGTACACTTCATATCTGAGTAGCTATAAATATACCTTGGCTATAGGCAAGGAAAATAACAAAGAACAGTATAGAAATTCAATTTGCATAGTTGAATAATTATTTATAATTCTTGGATAAAGAGAGCCTATTTCTTTTATTATAATTAAAGAACTTGAAAGATCTAGCTATGAACAAGGATCATATCTATTCTAAACCATAACATTCAAATATTTCATTTTGATATCTCTTGTCCACTTTGCTTTAATTATTTATTATTAGCACTAGCACATTATACATAATGCAATGAGTTATTATAACATAATGACTAACATTTATGGAACATTTGCTATGTTCCATACATTGTTACAAGAGCTTTGCATACACTAGAACATTTAAATTTCTCAGGCTAAGAAATGCATTTTATTACCCCAATTATATAAATGAAAGGTAAATAACTAACTCAAGAGCAAGTGCACTTTAAGTAGAAACAAGAATTAAACCTAGGCAGTCTGACTTGTGTTTTACACTTCTAATATTAATAATACTTTGGATGCCTCAATATATCTAAATTTATTTTGTGTATTCAACTAACCACTCAGTATCTCTGAACACTATGTGTCTAAAATTATTCTTCTACCAATAAAATTATAATGCACCTTTCAGAGGAAACACCACGATACTAGTATATATCTGTTTGTCTTCTGGAAAATAATTTTTAAAAGACAGAAATAGAAAAGGCAAAAGTACCTCTGATTGGCCTCAAGAAAAGTGTGGAAAAAGATGAAAGCCACCTCAGACTCCAAGGAAGAACAATGGGTGTCAGCCACTCCCATCCTTTTCCTTTTATGGGTAAGAAAAGGTTATGACACTTGTATTATCCCTCTTGCTTACCTCTTATTTTAAAAAGAAGTAAGACAAAAAGAAGTGATGTTCAATTAACCTTAACTACTTAAGTATGAGGCATAGGCTTTTTTTTTCGAAGAACCAATTATTTTTCTACAATACATGTTTTTAGAAGAAAGTTTAAATAGCCAATTATCTTTCATTATGATACATAACAAGACAGTCGTGGTTGCTCATTCCCCAGTTCAGCAGTGTGTTGCTGGTTAAACAATGTGTAGGTCAGTCTGAAGAAACAATTCTGCTAACAGTAGGGAACTCTAGATGATATTGGTCTATGGTGGTCTCACAGGTAAGTAATCTGCCCATGGTCCTTCACACATGGAACTGATTTTCTCCTTATGTTCAGGCTAGAGGTAGTGAAACTGTAAGTAAAGTGACCTGGGACAACAACATACAAAGTTGAATGTCTCAGTCTGTGCCCTCTAGAAGCTCACAACCTAGTTATGAGAGAGTGGCAAAAACTGAAGGAGTTTTTGAAAAGAATTTTTAAGGTACTGTACAAGTTATTAAGGAGGGCAATGCCACATAATCCAAGAAGGGGCAGGGGCCACGGCAGTGTACTCAGAAAGGCTTCACAGAAGAGATGACTCGTGTCTAGTTCTTGCAGAAGGTTTTGTCATCAAGCCAACCAGAGAGAACAGGGAGAAGGATATGCAGAGATGAAAAAATATTTCTTGCCAGAAGAAAAATAAAACAATCCAATCAATTTCACTTGTGCAGAAATCAGCTCTTAGAAACTACTTACAAACTCCAGCAGAGCAGAAGGTTTCTCATCCATTCCCAGCAAGTTTGCAATCCCACATGGGGCTCTCCTCATTCATTTACGGAGAGCATGAATATGGGGCAGCAGTGGTGAAATCATCCAGCAATGACTTTAACCCCCCAGCCTTCCTTCATTTAATCACAGCACCTTCCTCCCATTTTGCTGCTCCTCTCTTTGGAGTTCTGTTAAGCAGGGTGCTTGTGGCTTTAAAAATGCAAAATGGTTGCCAAAAGGAACAGTTTTGCCATGTAGCAAATGTTCATACTCTGCAATGCTAATTTATGTCCTTTCCTATAGTTATACAGGTTGCTATGTGCAATGAATTAAATATTAATGAAAATTATTTGATGATGCTATTAGGGAATATATTGAGGAAATAGATGTTTGAGTACAGGTGTTGCCACTCTGAGGTAACTTGTTTTCCTTCAAGATTTGAAAAGTGACTGAAATGAAAGCATTGGGAAATGCAACTCTTTAAAAATTTAGTGTAATTAATTTTCTATTTCTTAATCTGATACTGGAGATGTGGCTGTGTACTATTTGAAAAAAAAAATCACCAACTCTCAATTTCTGGAAGGTATGTTACTATTTAGGTATACTATATATTAATTAAACATTTAAGATATTTTAACATTAGCAAGGGAATATTTAATATACTCCCAGTGCAGAAAATAATCATACTCTTTAGTACTAAATCTTAAAACACCAGATGATTAGGTGAAAATCCTTCTTCATAGAGAAATAGATTGCTTCAACTCTTGCAGAAATTAAAATATAGCAGGTATTCTGGTTTTATGATGTTCAGGGGGAAATCCCTATCCCAAATATATTATTTTGTTTGCAAATTTTCCTTTATCTCAATACATGGCTGCTTTTGTTTCTACCTGAGTTTCTTTCTGTGTACAAGAACTGAGCAGGCCTAGAGGCTGACAGATAGTTTATGTGGCATTTAACAATAGAGAAGGGGGCTCCATCAGCCAAGAGTGGCAAGGAGCTGACTGACTTCCTGGAATACTATAGGTAGGAAAATTACCTTGATGCTTCCTGTTTGGGCTGATTTTTCCTTCTGCTGACACTTTTGATGCTCTGAAAGTTGCTTTGCTCACATCCTGTGCTACTGGTGTCAAAGCACACTCTCAATCTTCACATGCCAAGAGTGGAGGAAAACCTTATTTCAATGCCCAAAAGACTTAGCTCCTGTCAAAGATATTCATTTAACACTCGCAGTTGGTCTATGGCAACTTGAAGATGTTGTCTTAAAGGGTAAGATGGTAGGGTGTTCGGTGGGGAGGAAAAGGCCTGGTTTTCTAAGGAAGCCTTGTGCTTTCAATAGCCCAAAGGCAAGTAATAAATGAAGGCTGCACTTTCAACCATTATTTACAAAATCTACCTATGCTGCTTCTGGATAAGGATATGAGGTGATATGAATAAAGAAAAAAAAAGGATCATTGCAATTTTTTAAACAAGGGGATATTTTCAAAACAATAAAAAGTTTATTACTTCCAAAGCTTTCTTCTATGAAAATAACTCCCACACAATCTTATTTATTATTTAGTCTTGGCCAGTTGTAGATACTAAATTTCCTGTTAAGAAAAATGATTGATTGCCAGCACTAATTTTAAGCTGTGAATTTTCTTAATGTGTTAAGCACTCTAAACAGCACATCCAAAACATGGTCATTCCTAAATATGTGTGACACTAAATTCTATTCTGTATAAAATTAGGCATATAAAACTCCAAGTCATTTACAAAAAGGTAACCAAATATGTTAGTAAAAAGTTGCTATGTGACTATATTATGGACAGCTGACAAACCATCCTCCTATCTGCAGACCACAGAAACACTCTTCTTTCACATTTATATAAGGTCACTTATTAATCTTCCACCACTACCTCACTCCAGAATTCTTCATGATAGTTTGTACTCTCCTGAAACCCATCCCAGAACACAGAGAAATACACAAACTTGTTTCATTGAGTCCTTTTTTCTTTCCTTAGGCTACTTTTAAAAGCTGCATATTTTACACAATAAATCCTAATTCAGCCAATACCAGTTCATTCAAATAGCATCTGAATTTTAAAATTGGCTCCTTTTCAGACAATTAGTTGGGGTGCCAATTTCCCAGTCAAATAAAATCATTTTCCCATTAACATTTTTGGTTATATAATCTGCTATACACATATAATACTATTAAAACTCAATGTGCAAATTAAGTCCCTAGAATATCTCAGTTGCTAATTTGGTCAGATAACTCCAAGCATACATTTTGCTGTCATTTAAATTGGAGATTTTTCTGCTGGCTGATTGCTTTCCAAGGGTGAGAATGTGGCTGAAGAGCCCAGTGCATGTCTCAGATTTTCCACACTTCGTACACATGGAAGCTGTCTTTGGGCTGGGACTCTCTCCTCTGTCTGTAGAGCATATTGTACTTGCAGCCCTGCCTTTCCTCCTTGTAGGCTGCCAGACACATTTGCCCAAAAAGAGTCACTCAGTCTTTGATTTTTTGCATGTAAGTTTGGCCTGTCTGATGTTGTTTGCACAGCCATGCCACATTGTTAGAAGTTGTGATTCAATGTGTCCTTGGAGCTTTTCTTTTGCCAGCCCTGCCTACTCCAACTCACAATGCCCCCATTTCAGCTCCCTGTGGAGCAGCTGAGTCAGGGCCTTAAAGTGAACCATCCCCCAAATTTGCCCAGTTTTCATGTTTGCTGCTAGGCTGATCTTTGCTTCACAGTCACAGGCCCAGCTGGGGGCACACTTTTAGTAATCCTGCTTTCCCATTTATGTCACATATGTCTTGCAGGTGATGTGGGAAGCTGCCTGCGACATCTGTGACAGATCCAGACCTCCCAACCATATGGAAGGTTGGACAGTACCAAGCATTTGATTGGATCCAGAGTTTGGTGCCACATTTGACTGCCAACCTCCCAAAAGGCACATGGGCCGCCTTGAGTAGGTTTCCATTTCTTTGTTTCCCTGAGCTACAATTCAGAGTGGTTTGATTTCCAACAACATCAGTAATACCACTATCACCTACAGGTTGAAGATGAAGGTTCTGGTTTCAGACAACTGGGGTATAAATCCTGCTTATACCACTTTGGGCCTCTGCTTTTGGACAGATTATTTAACTTCTTTATATCTTAATTTTCTTATTTATACAATTATAATACTTATGTCTACTTCATTGAGTTAATATTAAATGACAAGAGGTGATAGATGAAAACACTTAATATACATAAAATATACACAAGTGTTAACTAAATATTAGCTATTTGAGTACATATGATAAAACTGGGTTCCTTGGGAATAACTGTAGCATATATGGCTTACAAAATGTGTATGTTATATATACTTGATCAGTTACTAATGTATTTCTCAATTTATTATAATTTTCATTAAATTTGTCTTGTAGAATGTAAGAATGCAAGTCTCTAAAACTTGTGTTAGTCCCTGAACCAAGTGAAATATTTCAGTTCATTCTATACTTTCTTCCCAAATAGCATTAATTATAATGTTCCTGGTACCCTATAAAGAAAGGCAGGAATCCCCTCCTTAATGTAATAGTTGGGTAAGAGTTATTGAAGCCATTCAGATTTCTGCCCACAGCTGGTCTTTCCCATGTGTGTCCATGCTTCTGCTACTTAGTTCTGAAAACTGGAATCTAGGATAGTTTATCTAGACCTTCATTCCATTTTCACATGTTTGATTTCTGAGTCCAGTTAATTAAACCAATATCTTTAGTTCTATTTTCAAGACTGACTTGCCTACTACACTGACTTGTCACAATATCTTCAAATAGGAGAGATTAAAGGGATCTTAACAGGCAAGTTGTCTTCCAGGGAGGAATCCTCTTCTGTCTGTTGAGTCATCTGGTGACAGACCTGAGCTGAAAGAGATCTTACTGATTTTGTTAAAATCCTTTCCAAAATTAATAAATCACTGAGTTTTTATAATTGGTATCTGCCTACTTGGCAATGTATTATGTTATTTTTCTTATTTGAATAGACTGACTGATCTTCAAAATGTTGATGATGTTATCCTTAAATTCTACATCTTCCAACTTAATCATCCTCAATTCTACCATCCTTCATGATTTCTGGTCCTAGCTCTTTAGGAATAACCCTCCTTAGTTCTTCATAAATTATAGTTCACATATGAATTATACTTTCTTTTGTAGAAAGAAATTTTTTCTTTGAGAAAATTTAGCAACAAAATATTTTTTCATCATAATACATTTTACCAAAGGCAATGGTCCTATTCCTCTTTTGCCCTGAATTTTACTCCCTAAGCCCCTTTCTTCTTTATCAGTTTTTTAAAGAGGGCACTATTTTGGGGGGGGAATGGAGATAGATTAGACACTAGTTTTAGTATTGCTGTCATAAATGTGTTATTCATTTGAACTCAACTTTGGTTACAAACAACATATTCTAATGTGTATGATTCTTGGCTATGGATAACACATGGGGTTGCTACACTGGTAGATTTCCATATCTCTTGCCTTTATCATTATAGTTTTTAAAATTTATAAATCAAAATTTATTTTCTTTCTAATTCTCCATTATTTATAACTGTACTAACCTTTAGAGCCCCTGGATGTGGAATTATACCTATATTTTTTTATCTCTTTGTAATGTACTGACTAAAATTGTAATCATATATGGCCATACATTCATGTCACTATTTAAAACTCTAACATAAAATTTTCATGTTCTCTCAAGGTTGACATCACTTATACTTTAAAGATGAGATCATGTACAAAACAGTAGAATTTATCACATTGCATCCTGTTTTTATGAGAGTGAAAACATATCAAATGTATTTTAGATTACTGTAATATAAAATAGTGCTGCATTCATCACTGACTCTGCTGTTAGATCAATTTTATTACTGATAATAGGAAAGTTTAAGGCACACCCTCCTTTTGACCAAGCTGTCCTGTCAAATACCTATGATTGCTTCATTTCCATTTAATCATGAATCTAATCTAACCAATTTGAATGATACCAAAAGTTTTATTACTTTCTCTTTAGGAATGTATATTAATTCATAAAAATATGGTTGATTGTAATATATATATATATATGCACATACACATGCATTCTTTGTGTGTACAAATGTGAGGTTGTATGTTTGTATGTGTAAAAACTATTGTGAAAGTATTTGTGAAAACATTGATAACTCTGCTTTGTGACCATTTCCTCTGTTTCTTCCTTAGAGTTTCTGGGTTCCTTGCTGACATAAGTTCTTGTTTTACAAGTTTATCATATTACTAGTTCATGATCACTTACACAATTCCATTGTACAGTTGGTGGTATATTTATTAAACTGAAAAGCATCCGGTTTCTAAAATTTTGATTCAAATTATTTATCTTCCTCAAATGTTATTTTAACTTCTTAAATTGTTGAATTTACTACAAAACATACCCTTCTTGATGTCCTAAGAACTCTGTCACTGATCAGGTAACATACCCTCTGGAATTGCCAGCCAAAAATAATAATTATAGGTTTTTATTTCTTGATAGTATACTATCCTTACCAATGTAAAATTAATAGCCTTAAACTGAACAAAAGAGATAAAGTCACTGCCTGTGTCCTCAAAGCTGTCAGTTTCCTTCTCAAAGACAGGTTTCATAATCTTTCTACCAGATTTGTTCAATTCTTTAACAAATCCTTATTGAATGTGCACTCTGTGACAGCCATTTTCCTACCAAATGGGCAGGTAAATCTGCCTATGGGAAGGAGTTAGACACCTGGTCAACTGGCTACTTTGACATGTTATGCATAAATTCATGGTCACATATGGGAAGAGGACTTCAGACAAATCTTGTTTAGGATAGTTAGATCACTTCAATTCCTATAACTAACCTCAATTCGAATTCTTCAAGAATATGTTTGCCTACTATTAATCATGATTAGACAGATTTATTAAACTCTCCACCCATGTTTAGAAAAACTGAATTGTTTTCTTAAGGGACATGATGAGTCCTCATCTTGATAATGTAGGTGTCGATTATTGTGCCCATTGAAATAGAAAACTTGAGATTTAGGAAAGCTGTGCCTGACATCTTTCTCCTGCTTCCTGGGCACTCTTCAATTTTTAAATTTTCATAGTCTTATCATTAAAGAAATAATAATGTCCCTAACTGTGTATATTGGCATCTTGTCATCAATGCCCATCACCACTATTACAACAACATAAACATTTTCAGAAAGCACCATATTTCCAACAGCTACATTAATCAACATTTCACCAACATGGCTCCACCTCCAGGCAGCTTTGATAGAGATTGAGTGTAACACCTAGGTGCCCCTAAATTTGTCTGCTTCAGGACAAATATATTATTTTGAAGCTCCTAGTTCCTTTTTTCCTCTATCTGCTTCTACATACCTGAGGACCAATGAAAATAGTAATAGTGATTAAATTTGCACAATAGATAGCTACTTGGAGAATGACCTAGTTGCTATTTGCAATGATATTCACAGCTAGGGTGCCAAAGTCCTAACCATCAGCCATATCCCTGTGGATATTTTTTAAATTTCTTAACTATCAAAGATATTCAGTGTATCAAGGAGAAGATTAGATATTATATATTAGAAGATTAAATAAGTACTTTATAAGTACTTATTTAATCATTAAAAAGAATAGAGAGCTAGGTGAAAAGTGTTTACTAAGAACAAAAACCAATGACCAGCACAAACTATAATTCAATGATCATTTCCACATATTAACTCAGAATAACCAACTTTCCAAAGGTAATATGTTGAAGTGTTATATCATGGTCCTGTTAGGTTTCCTTATCTCCAGTTGCATGTAATTCTTCTTCATGTACTACTCCTGCTCAGACATAGCAAGCTATGATTTGTGTTCTCAAGTATATAAAAATCCAAATTTTCAAGCTGGCATTCCTGGCTCTGTACCATCACTGTTTTCTAATATGCCTCAAGTCTACTTACTCTCCACTGCTGTCCTCTTCTCATACTATTTCTTCAAAACTAGCCAAAGCATCACTTCTTCTACAATAATATTTTTGTTTCCTGCTAATATCTGTACGTATTTAATGCATCTGAAATATGTCAGTGTGTATTTTCAACAATGTACACTTTTGATAGAAATAAAATACACATTTTATTTTGTGCATCAATTTTAATATGCCTTGATTAGCTGTTTTCAAAATGAATATACCCTTATGTCTACTACAGAGATCAAAAAATAAAAACTGCCAGGAATCCTGATATTGCTATGTGCCAATTCTTTACCATGAATCTGCAAAGGATTTTTATTATTCTTACTCCCATTACCATGGATAATTTTCATACTTTTGAACTTTTACAAATATAATTATTTGGACTTTTTGTTCTTGGTATCTTTTATTCAATATTTTTTTGTGAGGTTCATTTATACTTTCACATGGAGCAGTATTTTGTTGTACAGTATTTTATTGTTTGAATATTTAACAATGTACTTAACCTGTTTTACTACAGGTAGACATTGACTTGTTTTCAGTTGGAAGCTATTACAAATAATGTCTTTTACAAATGTTCTATAACATGTCTTTGATATACATATGTGTGCCTCATGGAAGTATGTGCATTTGGGAGTAGAATTGCTAGATCTAGCCCTTGGTCAATATACAATACAATTTTATAAATACTACAAATTTTATAGATGCAAATGTTCAATTAAGTAATTGCTTTACATGGGCTGGGCATGATGGTGCATGCCTGTAATCCCAGCAGCTTGGGAGGCTGAGGCAGGAGGATCATGAGTTCAAAGCCAGCCTCAGCAAAAATGAGGCACTAAACACTCAGTGAGAACCTGTCTTTAAATAAAATACAAAATAGGGCTGGGGATGTGGCTCAGTGGTCAAGTGCCCCTGAGTTCAATCCAGGTACCAAAAGGGGGGGGGTCTTTACTATTTATTCCTACATTTCTAAGAATTTTTACATTGAATCAGTGTGATTTTATCAAATACATTTTTCTATATTTTTAGAATGATCATATTATTTTTATCCTCCATTTGGCTAATTGGAATAAAATATACTAACTAATTTGAAATATTGAACAAACTTACATTCTTAAAATAAATATAAATTTGTCATCATTTATTCTCTTTTATGTGCTATTAGATTTTATATGTTGACCTTATGTTTAAGAATTTGTTTTTCTCTATATTCATGGAAGATTGGTTTGTAATTTTCCATTCTTGTAAAGTCTTTGTCAGGTTTGGGTATAAAGTATGTGTAAGTCTTGTAAGTACATATTCATGCAATGGAAACTATTTCACCTTTTTTAATCCCTAGAAAAGTATGTGTAAGATCAATACACTCTTCCTGTGAAGGTTATTTAGACCAGGAATGTTCTTTGTAAAAAAAGTTTTAGATTAAAGATTCAATTACTTTAATAGATATAATATCATCATATTTGTTATGTCTTGTATCCAGTTTGATAAATTATAGTCTTCAAGGAATTTTAATTGCATAAACAAATATATTTACAAATACATTGGCATACAATTGTTGATCGTTTCAGGATCTCTGATGATGTACCCATTTTCCATTCCAGGTATTCTACACTTCTTCCCTCCTTCTCTACTTCCTACTCTTTTACCTTCAGCAATATTAGGAGATTATTAATTGTATTATTTTCTCCATAAGACCAACTCCTGGCTATGGTGATTTTCTCAATCGTGCATTTGTTCTTTACATCATTAATTCTTATCCATCTTGTCATTGTTTCTTTCTTGATACTTTCTTTGAGTTTAATTCTTGCTATTTTCTAGCCACATGAGATTGATACTAAGATCATTGTTTTCAGACTTTTTTTCCTAATGTATTTCATGGGATACATCCCTGTAAGCAAGGCTTTATTTGGATCACATGGGTTTCAGAATAAATTTTCATTATTCATTTCACAATATTTCCTTAATATTATCTCTGATTATTATCTGCTAATTTAGATGTATAATGCTTAATTTTCAAACATTTGGGTATTTTCAAGTAGCACTTGTTCTTGGGCGATACATACATATTTTTCTGTTTGAGGTTCAGAATTCTAAAGAGATCAAACTAGATTAACTCATTAGAGTTTTCATATATTCCATTGTTATATTAGATTCTTGTATAATTATTTTTCCAGAGAAGCGAATTTAATCATCAAATATAATTCAGCACTTATCTATGTTGTCGTATAGTCCTTTTATGTTTTGCTTTTTTATTCTTGATGTTGTATTATTGTATACATAAACTTAAAACTGTTTTTATTTTCCAAATAGGTCCTTAATAACTATGGAATCTTTCTGTTTAGTAAAATTTTCTTGTCTCAAATTTCATTTTATTCTTTTGAAGTCATTATAGGTTTTTAATGCATGCCTTTGCATTGTGTTATCTATGGTGGGTCTCTTAAAAACTGCAATTATAGCATTTTAATTTTTCTCTCACTTTATTTCTGTTTTTTATATTTAATGAAACTACTTTTATATTTGACTATTGATTTATGATGTTAACAATTGCTTTGTATTTATTGTATTTGTTTTATATTTCTTTTTTCTTGTCTTAGTTTGGACCCATTAAAAATTGTATTGGGCTGAGGCTGTAGCTCAGTTGCCGAGCACTTGTCTTGCCTGTGTGAGGCACTGGGCTTGATTCTCAGCACCACGTAAAAATGAACAAATAAAATAAAGGCATGCTGTCCATCTACAATTACAAAAATATTTTTTTTATTTTGTTATTTTTCCCCCTGTTGTAGCCAGTTAGTTGTACATTTTAAGCTATTCTTTAAGAAGTTGTAGGGTACCCTTCACAAAATTGTCAACCAGAAGCACCAAGAACTCTCATGCAAATCCATAAGATAGAATTAAAACAATTGGAATATGACTACTCACTGAGGTAGGTGAACATGGGAGAATGCTGGAATTCAATAGTGGACAATGACTTGGAGAAAGCCAGAGATGATAGACAGTGGAATAAGTAAAACAGAATGCCCCAACTCCCATCTCCTAGATTGTGACAGAGGAAGGGTGAGCACCTGTTTGGTAGAAATAGAGGAGAAAAAAGGGATTGTCACAGTGAAGACCATTAGCACATGATTAAGCATTCTGCAGAAATAAAAGCTAAAAAACAAAAACAAAACAAACAAACAAAAAATCCCTGTAATCCTAATATTCACATAATGATCTGGCTTTAAAGTAGTTCTTTGCACTTCCCAGCATATTTTCATGGTATTCCAACTGGGATCCATCCTGAAAAGGGACCTATTTATGAGCTTACTGCCTCAGAAATAAGTTCATTGGGGGTAGAAGGTGGGCAGTAGACAAAAGTTTCTACCCTTTGGAACCTGTGATTTGCCAAGCCAGCTCTTATAGTGAGAAGTCACATGTGATAGCATGGGAAATAGGACTGGGAAAACCAGACCACTGGCAGTGAAGCATGTGAAACCTGCCATCATCCCCCTAGCACAAATTTTTGAGACTTCACAACCTCTCTCTGTCCTTGGCAGCTTTTGAGGCCTCACGTAGAACTGGTGTTATCCTGAACTCAGAGTATATAGCTCCAGAGAGAATCTTTGAGGAGTTTTACATTGTGCATGAGCTTCCTGTAGTGTCAGCATCTACCTTGCTCTCAGAGTTCATAAGCAAAAGTGTCTGGAGACAGTTTTGTTTCTAGGGAGCTTTGTATTCTACCCTAACTCACTCCAGAATGAAAAGCAACTGAGAATTGTATTTCAACTGACTCTGGCCACAAATTCCTCTTGCTAGTCAACTGATAAGCAAGACCAAGGAGAGAAGTGGGAAGAGGTAAATAACCCCCAGACTTTGTTCTTTCCAAGGAGTCACAACCTAAGAAGACATGGAGAGAAGCTCTGATTACCATAGGCTACAACTCTGCACTCTTGCCTGCTCATTCAAGTACCTTGACAGAGAGGAAATTTTTATTAATACATGTTTTGTTGTTGCTGTTTCATGTTTGCTTCTTTTCTCTCACTTTTATTATCTTTTTATCATTTTTTCTTTCTTTCATTTTTCTTATTTTTATCTCTTTCTCCTTTTTTCTTACTTTTGAACTTGTTTTCTGCTATCTCTTCCTTTTTGGTTAACTTCCATAATTTTTAGTTCTATATTAATTTTTTATTCTATATTATTTTTCCACTTTTTATTAATTTAATAATGTTTTTGGTGCTTTGATTACTGCTTTGTTTGGTTTTTAAGGTAGTTCTTGATGTCATTTCCTTTTCCCATTCTTTCCTGTTTTGTTCTCTTCTTTTTTGATGGGGACGGGGAATGAGCCTAACACATGAAGCATATTAAATGGGTGCTCTACTACTGAGCAACACTTCCAGCCCAACCAAGGAAAACTGGATCTGGCTTCAACCATAACCTAATCCCAGCAGATATTTTAACTTTAAAAAAGGACAGATAGAAGCCCCCAGATTGTGAGCCATGTCCCAGGAGGCATGGCTAGAGTAGATATGAAGTTCCACTCCTAATCACTCAGAGCAATAACAGAAATAACACAATTGTTGTAGGTACCTCATCTATGAGGGACATTAACATAGTTCACTCCTATACCCAATTAGATAGCACAAAACTGGGAAGACTGTAGTTGAATTCTACAGAGGAGTAACTATGACTCAAGTCCCTGCCCATCTTTGTGAAACAGCTGGAGCTTCACCAGTGTCTAAACAATGTATAAAAGCTCCAGAACCATCACCAAAATTTGAAGAATCAGTAGCAGAACTATTTTCAAGTAACAGAGCCAATATTTATAGAGTCCATGGAAGCCCCCAACATCTGATAGTAGCTTCCATTCCCACTATAGAAGTAACCTCAGAGGGTGCTGTCTACACCATATCTATCTAAACTCTCAGGAGAACCACATTGTGGCAAAAGCTACAGAGAAATCAGGTCCCTCAAGCTCTGACAAGGTACTTGTTATGTCAAAACCCACTAATCACAGCCAACAAAGCCACAGGGAAACTAACTTATGAAATTCAATTGAAACTCAACACTACAGAACAAACTGATATCCCAGGACACATCATTATGAGAAGGCTGTTTACTAAGAAAGCTCTCAAGTAAAAGTGGAGGGGATACCCATCCAAACATATTTACAGATCTCAACATAGAAACACTAGAAAAATGGAATAACAAGGTAAAATGACACTTCTCAAAGTTTGTGACTCTCTCTTTGTGACATCAAAGAGACTGATATGCTGGAAAAGAATTGAAAAGAATGATTTTGAAAAAGCTTAATGAAATCCAAGAAGATACAAATCAGTAGCTGAATGAAATAGAAAGATAATAGGATACAAATGATCATTTTAATAAATATATAGAGACTTTGTAAAAGAACCAAATAGAAAACTTGGAAATAAAAATTTCATTAAGTCAGATAAGAACTCAGGTAAAAGCCTCAACAACAGACCAGAATAAGTAAAAAGAACATCAGAGATTTTTAAGGAAAAATGACATATTCAGACAACACCAAGTTAAAAAATAAAGATTTAACACCATTTAAAGAACAAACATCTGAATAACTGACATACCAGAATGAGAAGAGCTATATCCTTAAGGAATAGAAAAACTATTTGGTAAAATAATAGCATTGTATTTCTCATACCTTGGGAAAGACATTGATATCTAGGTACAGGAGGCATTTAGAACATTGAATAGTACAACTAGAAAAGAACATATCTATGATGTATTGTAGTTCAATTGCCAAAAGTACAAAACAAAGAAAAAACACTAAAATCTATGTTCTGGATTAGATAATGTAGGTGTACCTTTTGAAGAGTCCCACCAAAGCTCCTGTGTTACTATAGAAATGTTCAGAGAAAGAAATGATTGGACTGAAGTAGTGCTGGCGTTGACAGAGGCGGTAGCCACAGCCGTTAAGGAGTGAGGGTTCCAAGTTTTATACCGCTTTGGGCAGTATTGGGCTTGGAGGGTCGCGATGTCAGAGAAAAAGCAGCAGGTAAACTTGGGTCTCCTAGAGGAGGACGATGAGTTCGAAGAGTTTCCTGCTGAAGACTAGGCTGGTTTAGAGAAGACGAGGACGCATATGTCTGGGAGGATATTGGGATGATGACAACGTAGAGGATGAATTCTCCAGTTACGAGCTGAACTAGAAAAACATGGTTATAAGATGGAGACTTCATAGCATCCAAAAGAAGTACTGAAGTACCCTACACTTGAACTGTATACTGAATTCTAGAACAGAGAACCGAGAATGAAATACTTTAAGAAAACGTTTATTTCATTATCTGCTTGAATTCATTTTTGTTCTTGTAACACAAAATAAATGTTTTGATCTAAATAAAAAGTGATTGGACTGTAAGAGCTATAATCTAATCACTTCTTCCTAGTTTAAATGGACAAACTGGATTAAAATTATGTGCAGGTGGAACATGGCTAGAGTAGGTAGGTCACTAAAGGCATGCCTTGGAGGGTTCATACTTCTTCTGGCCCCTCTAATCCTGCTTTTTCTTCTCCCTGAGTCTACAATGAGATCAGCAGCACTCTTCTGCCATGCCCTTTTGCTCTTCTGGCTATCTTGGGCCAGGTTTACTACAATAATTAGTTCATAAAGCAGAGCTGGAAGATTTTAAAAACTTCCAGTTTGACCAAAAAAAGTGTGAAAGTATGTGTAAAACTAGAGCCAAAGAAGGTGTGATGTTTAAAGAGATTACAATGACTAAAATAACGTAAAGAACTTTGCACAGAGATAATAGGAATGATACCTTGATGACATCATAGGAATTTGCAAGACAACACCTATGTAATCTAAAGGGTTCAGAAGGGAAATTACATTTAAGAAGAGATCACTGGGACACCCTGATTGCAGAGAGGGACATAGGAAGTTGTTTCTCCCAGGCACTCAGAGACCACTGCAGCCATAATATTAGGGGGTTCAGCCACTCTGCTAGCTGGGAGCAGATCTTGTCTTCATGTCATGCTGCTGCTAAAGTTACTGATCATGGAGTCTTCCACCAATATTTCAAAGGAAGTCTTATGAGGCAATACATAGTGTCATAGGGTCAGAATTCCTTCGTGTTGTATACATCTGTGAAGGTAAAGCTAAAGCTGGAATAGAGACTCCAGGAATTCAGAGATTCCAGTAACATGAACTGTCTGCCAAAAAAGCTACTGGCTGAGGGAGCCGGGCTAAAAGAGAATCACTATATGCTGTAAACAACAAAGTTCAAGCAAGGGGTAGGACCACTCAAGACCTTTGGAGAGCACATTTCACCATTGAGTTTCCTAGATGCTATATATAGAGTTACAGGACCTGTTTACCCAGGTGGGTTTTAGTCTGATTTTGTTCCATCCTTCATTCTATGCCCCTAATCCTCCATTTTGGAATGAAAATATTTATTTTGTGACATTGTATATGGATATATGTTACTTGCTTTTCATTTTTACAGGAGCTCACAGTGAAGAGTTTGTCTTAAGTATCAGATGAGACTGTATTTAGATTTTTGGGTAATGTTGGAACTGTTAAGACTATAGGACTCTTAAACTAAACACATTTTGCTTTGTGAAATGTACATGAGCTTTTGGGGCCACGTGTATTGTGTTATGGTTTGGATATAAAGTGTTCCCTCAAATCTCTTGTACTAATACTGGAATGTTTGGCAGTGAAATGATTGGATTGTGAGAGATGTAACATAATCAGCTCATTCTAGTTTGAATGGACTAATTGGATGTTATATGTAGGCAGGTAGGGCACAGCCGGAGGAGAAGGGTCACAGGAGGCATGTTTTGAAAGGGTTCATCTTCCCTGCGGCCCTTCCCTTACCCATTCTCTGCTCATTGACCCTGCCTTAAGATGAGAAATGCTCCTCTACCTTGCCCTTCTCCCATAATATCCTGCCTTACTTTAGTCCCAGAGCAATGTACTCAGCCAACCATGGACACAATCTCTGAAACCATGAGTGAAAATAAACTTTATCCCTCTAAGTTGATCATGTCACAATGATGAAAAGTTGACTAACATAAGCTGCAAGAGAAGGGAGGTAGAATGCTTGTATAATATACACAGGGCCTGGGTTCAATCTCCAGTCCTAAAAAGAAACTGCAAAAGACAAGTGCCAAGTCACATGTAAAGGCAAACACATAAGAATAATAATAGTTTTATCAGCAGACATCTAAAGACCAGGAGTGTTTTAGCCAGCTTGTTCAATACTGTGGCCAAAAGACGTGACAAGAATAATTAAAGTAGGGAAAGTTTATTTGGGGGGCTCACATTTTCAGAGGTTTCTGCCAACAGATGGCCAACTCTATTCTTTGGGGTCTAGGGTGAGGCAGAACTCATGGAGGAAGAATGTGGTGAAGAAAAGTAGCTGGGAACATGACACCAAGAAGGAGAGAGAGAGAGAGAGAGAGAGAGAGAGAGAGAGAGAGAGCTCCAGTTCACCAAGAACAAAATATATACCCCCAAAGTACATCCAATGACCCACCTCCTCCAGCCACACTCTACCCACAAATAGTTACCACCCAGTTAATTCCTATCAGAAAACTCATGCACTGATTAGGTTAAGACTCTCATAACCTAAGTATTTCACCTCTAAACTGTCTTGCATTGTCTCCTACATAAGATTTTGGGGATACCTTATATGTAAAACAACAAAGAGGGTATTGAATGATGAATTTCAAGCACTGAGTGAAAATAACTGTCAAGATAAGCATAAACTTAAGAAATTAATGAACACTAGACCAGCATTTCAGAAGATTCTATACCCAGAAGTAAATGAAAGATTAACACAATCATAGTATCTGGGTAAAATAAACCTCAGAAGAAGAGTAGACACAAAAAATAAGAGGAGAGAATCAAACATAATTAATAAAGTAAATCATCAAACATCTAAGATGAATAAATCAGGATAAAATGAGCATAGAATATTCAAAATAATCAACAAAATGACATAAACAACTATATCCCTATTAAGGTTTAACTTAATCACCAAATTAATCAACTGATATGGATTAACAGAGTGGTAACTATAAGCATTTGGGGAGTGGCTAGAAAAGGTGGGTCATTGGGGCCTGCCTTTGGGGCATGACCAGGATCATGCCTTTTAGGTTTATATTCTGTCCCCAGTGAGCATAGCTCTCTCTGCTTTCTTGTTTCCACATCATGAGCTGCTTTTCTCCATCATGCTCTTCTGCCTCACCTTGGGGCAATTATGGAGTTGGACATCTAGGGACTGAGACCTCTGAAACTGTGAGCTCCAAATATACTTCTTTTTCTCTACCTTGTTCTTGTCAGGTTTTTTGGTCACAGTGATAAGCTAGTTGACCTAAACAATACCTTTCAATAATAACCCTGAATGTAAATAGTTTTAATTTTCCAATTAAAACATGCAGACTGGCTAACTGGATTCAAAGCAAAATACAGGCTGCCTGCAAGAAACTTACCTCATCAACAAAGATATGCACAGACTGAAAGGGAAAGAAAGAACAATAATATTTCAAATTTGTTAATCAGCTCT
Source organism: Urocitellus parryii (assembly GCF_045843805.1). Lineage (NCBI taxonomy): Eukaryota > Metazoa > Chordata > Mammalia > Rodentia > Sciuridae > Urocitellus > Urocitellus parryii. The sequence goes on from NC_135538.1 coordinate 63,119,956, forward strand.
TTGGTGTTGTGAGAAACACCTGACAATAATTGTGGCACATTGTTTCAGAGATTCATCCAAGGTCAGCTAACACCACTCCTACAGGCTTATGATGATATAGGACATCATGGAAGGAGGGCATTGCAGAATAAAGCTCTTCACTCATGGCATCCAGAAAACAGAGAGCAGCTGGGAGTGGGCACAAGAAATGAGCTCTCGGGGTATAATACCCAGGTTCCTATTTACTTCAATCAGGCTGGACTATCCATAAAATTTGCCACCTTCCAATAGTCCATTCAGCTCTCACTGGATTAATACACTGATGAGCTTACAGACCTCAATATCCAAGTGTCATACTCTGTTTTAAGAGTTATAGACATAAGCAAGGAGAGCAAACGTCCAGTTACTTTTGAGGCTCTGGCAAGAGACTGCTCCAACATTGGAGCAAATCCCAGTGCAATATTTTAAATGAGTTTTCACTTCTACATCATAGAAACTTATAAGTTGGGTATTTCTGATTCCTGAAAAGCTTTCAAGGGATACTTTCTATATTCTATTGTATCTACATAAAGTACCTAGCTCCTCTTTAGTTGTGCCAATCTCTTAAGCAAACATACCTTCCTTGTCCTCAATTTTATATATACTTTCATGGTCAAACACAACATTTTCAAATCATTGCACTCTGAATCTTGTTTCTGATTCTCACTTTAAACATGAATAAAAGCCCATAGCAATACTCATGATAGTGCCTGAATTCTATGCTTCCTTAAAATTTCTTCCACTAGATTAATTAATGTATCACCTTGAAATTCATCCTCACACAATCTCAGGGCATGGAAAAAATGTAGAAAAAATGTTCACCAGAATTTAACACAAATGTCTTCTAAATTAATTCATATGAATCCTCACTCCCATCTGAAATCTTATGAGCATAGTTCTGACAGTCTGCATTCTTATTGGCATTCTGGTCTTCCAAGATCACACCAGATTGTCCATTAATCTCTGTTTACAATATTTTTAATATTTTTATTAATTGTTGATGGGCCTTTATTTACTTATATGTGGTGCTGAGAATCAAACCCAGTGCCTCACACATGCTAGGTGAGCACTCTGCCACTGAGCCACAACCCCAGCCCTCTGCTTATAATATTTTAAGACTTTTCTAACTTGCATCTTCAAATCTTGAACATCCGTAAATATTCTCCAAAGGTTTCTGAATCTCATGATCAAAAATAGCTATAGCAACAACCCAACTTCTTGGTACCAATTTTCTGGATTAGAAAACAATTTGAAGAAGGAACTGTTTCAGTGCAATGTCTTCTGATTTCATTTCTGTGGAATTTTTGTGAGGCAGAGCATTATCTGAAGGGCATAGCAGAGGAAAGTTCTTCACCTCAGGGCAGGAGAGTAACAGAGGGTGGTAGGAAAGACGTTGGGCACAAGAAATGTCCTTCCAAGGTATTTCTCCAGTGATGTACCTCCTCCAATGATGCACCACTTCTTAGAATTTTCATTGCCATCCATTATCATTGGATTAATCTACAGATGAGGTTAAAGCCCTGAGATCCATTCTCTTCCAAAAATCCTTACCTCTGAATATTGTTATATTGACAACAAATCTTTAATACATGAGCCTTTGGGGGATCTTCCAGATCAAACTCATAATGTCAAGCGACTAGAAACCCATAACAAGTGGTAGTAGCTTTACTAATATCCAATAAGATAAAATTTAAGCCAGTTAAAAGAGACAAACAAATTAATGATATTTTGGCAAAGGGTACAATTCATTAAGAAAATATTACTATTATAAATAGATATAGATGGATGTCGGATCACAAAATTTTATGGAACAAACACTATAGACATAAATGTAAAAATAGGCCCTAATATAGTAATTGTGAGTGACTTCATTATCACCAACAGAAAAATCATCCACGAAAAAAAAAAATCAATGGACTAACATCAGAGTTAAATTACATTATAGATCCAATGAACTTAAAATATATCTATAGAATATTCAATCCAACAGCTACAACATACACATTCAGTATTCAGCATATGAAACCTTTTCCATAATACATCATATATTGAAACAAAAATCAAGTCTCAAAAATTCAATCAGATCACAATGGATCAAAACTAGAAATAAAGAACAGGGAAACTAAAGAAATTGTAAAACACATGGGGATTAAGCAATATACTTTTGAATGAATAGTGGTGCATTGTAGTAATTGAGAAAAATTAAAAGATGCAGAGAGTCAAAAAAAATGGAAACAGTATACCAGAACCTTTGGGATAAAATAAAAGCCATAATATAAGGGATTTTTATAGGAATAAATGTCTACATCAGAAAAAGAAAAGAGATACCTCAAATAAATAACCTAATAACTAATAAATTTTAAGGGCTTGGAAAAAAAACAACTAAAAAGTAGGAAATAATATCATAGCAGAAATAAATGGAGACAAAAAAAGTACTGCAAAGAATAAATGAAACAAAGGATTCTTTGAAAACATTTATAAAAGTAACAAACCTTTAGTTAAATTTAGCAAACAAAACAGAGAGAAAACTCCCCAAAATAAAATCAGAGATGAAAAAGAAAGCATTATAGCAGATACCATTGAAATTCAAAGGATCTTGAGCTCAGCTCATGGGAAAGTCTAAGAGAGAAGTGAATACAGGGAAGATGCACCCTTCCCTTCCGGTACACATTCCCAGTGACCCATCTCCTCCAGATACAGCCCACTTGCCTGCAATTACCACTTAGCCAGTCCATTCAAGCTAGGATAGGTTACAGCTCTTGTAATCTAATCATTTCACCTCTGAATATTTATGCAATTTGTAGGCGCTTTTGTTGGAGACCTCATATACAAATCATAACAATCATGACCAAGTTGGTTTCATTCTATGGATGTGAGGATATATCATATCAATATATATATATATAAATCAAAAAGCATAATCCGTTACATACACAGAACGAAGAATAAAAATCACATAATCATCTCAAAAGATGCAGAGGGGGCCTTTGATAAAATGCAATATTTCATTATGATTAAAATCCTGAATATATGGTATAGAAGGAATATACCTCAACATAATAAACCCATATATGACAAATATATAGCCAACATTATACTGAATGTGGCAAAAGTTAAAGCATTTCCTCTAAGATCAGAAACAAGACAAGGATGCCTACTCTTACTTCTCTAATTCAATAAAGTATTAGAAATTTAGCCAGAGAAATTAGGAGAAAGAAGTAAATGAGATACAAATAGGAAAGGATGAAATTAAATTATCCCTGTTTGTTGGTGATATGATTCTATACTTAGAAATTGCTAAATCAGCCACCAAAAGACTCTTAGAACTGATAAAGAAATTAAACAAAGTAAAGAATACCAAATTAACGTACAAAAATCAGTACCTGCTGAGCATGGTAGCACCTGCCTGTAATCCTGTCTACCAGAGGTAGAGACAAGAGAATCACAAGTTCAAGGCTATACTTGACAACTTAAAGAGACCTTATATAAATAAATAAATAGATAGATTGATTGATAATTAGATAGATAAATAAAGTTGGTAATGTAGCCCAGTGGTAGAACAACCCAGGCTTCTATTCCCAACAACAACAACCACAACAAAACACACACACACACAATCATTCAGTAGGTTTTCTTAACACCAATAATCAACTCACTGAGAAAAAAAAGTACATTTCAAAATAACCTCAAACTCTCCTAACCAAGGAGTTAAAAGAACTCTACAATGAAAATTAAAAGACAAGGAAGAATAACTTTGAAAAATACACTAGAATACTGAAACACATCCCTTGTTCATGGATTGGGAGAAATAATATTGCTAAAGTGACCATAGTACCCAATGCAATTAGAAATTCAATATAATCCCCATCAAAATTCCAAAGACATTCTTCACAGAACCAGTAAAAATATACTAAAATTCATATGGAATCACAGAAGCTCCATAATAACCAATGTAATTCTGAGCTAAAAGAGTGATGCAGAAAGCATCACAATACCTGATTTCAAAATATACTATAGAGTCTCAGTAACAACAAGAATATGGTTTGGCATAAAAACAGATACGTGGACCAATGGAACAGAAAAGGGGACTCTGAAATAAACCTATGCATGTATTCTTCACAAAGATACAATAAACACACATTGGAGAAATGATAGCCTTTTAAACAAAATCTACTGGAATACTGGATATCTGCATGTAGAAGATTAAAACTAGTATCCTATATCTAATTCTGTTTAAAAAAATCAACTCAACATGGGTAAAAAAACTTTAAGACAGGATACTTTGAAACTATTATTAAAATAACAAATACACACTAAGATGTGGAGACAGGCAACAATTTCCTGACTAGGACTTCAATAGCTCATGAAATAAAAGCAAAACTGACAAATGGAATTATATCAAATTAAAAACTTCTGCACAGTAAAGGAAAGAATCAACAATGTGAAGAAGCAGCCTACTGAATGGGGGCAAAGTTCTGGCAGTCATTCATCTGACAGAATTATATTCAGAATATATAAGGAACTCAAAAACAACACCAAAAGAACAAGTAATCCAACCAAAAAAAAATAGGCAAATAACTTGAAAAAAACATTTCTCAAAAGTACATAAAGCCAATAAATATGTGAAAATTAATATTTTTACTATCAGGTAAATGCAGTACTTACATATAAGAAAAAAATACATTCTGGTGAGTAAATAGAGAAAAAGAACACTTACATACCTTGCTGGGAATGAAAATAAATACAGCCACTATGAAAAGTGTGAAGGATCTTTCAAAAAACTAGAACTACAGCTGCCATGCATTCTACCTATGTTTCTCCTAGGTACAAATCTAAGGAAAATGAAGTCAGTATACAAAAGAAATAAGTGTATACCCATGTTTATTGTGGCCCTATTCACAATAGATAAGATATTGAATTACCCTAGGTGCCCATCAGCAGATGAATGGATAAAGAAAATGTGATATAGATACACATTATTCAGCCATAAACAAGAACGGAATCAGGACATTTGCAGTAAAAGGAATGGAGCTGGAGAACATCATGTTAAGTGAAATAATCCAGACACAGAATGAGAATGTGAGAATGACAAGTATTGCATGTTTCCTATAATACATGGGATGAAAAAACTGAAAGCTGAAAATACAAGGGAACTTTCAGGGACAGGAAAAGGAAAGGGAAGAGGAAGGCAAAAGGGCATAAGGGGAGGAAGATAGACATGATCCAAGCATGACTCATGTATGTATGTAAGTAAATGTTGCAAAACCAATTAATCCAATTAATATGTGTTAGTATAGCAAAATGAGGTTAATATAGACATTATTGATATACTTTTTTACTTTAATTTTATAGTTACCTATCTTCTAGAAATGGAAGATTTCTTGCAAATATTTAGTTCATATTCACCTCTGTGTGCAGTGTAATTTTAATTTAATTTATACTTATATAAATTTATAATCAGTATTTAAGTAACCACATTTTTACCATTTTCATTGTACTTTAACCCTTTATGCATTTTTGTGTCTCAATAGAATCATTTACCTTCTGTCTGAAAAATCCTTTTAGCCCTTCATTCTTTTTCTCCCTCTTTTTCTCCCTCTATTTCTCTTTCTTTCAATCTATTTTGCTGTGCTGAGGATTGAATCCAGAGCCTCATACTTGCTAAGCAAGTACTATACTACTGAGTTATATCCTTAGCCATTTTTTTTAAAGTTACCCAGGCTGGCCTTAAACTTTTGACCCTCCTGCCTGCCTGAGCCTCCTAAGTAGCTGGGAGTATAGGCATTTGCTTTCACATTGAACTAGGTTTTGTTGTTGTTGATATTGCTTTTAATGTAAGTTTGCTTGTGATGAATTCTCCTAGTGGTTACTGATTATATGAAAATGTCATCACTTTCTCTTTATTACAATGTCCACCAGTATAAAATGTCCACCAGTATTATATGGCTAACTATCTGTTTTTTGTTTGTTTTGTTTTGTTTTGTTTGTTTTCTTGGTCTTGTGTTTGCAAGCTTTTTGCATACTTTGCTTGATACCTTTTAACAATGATTTTTTAAAAATTCCTGTCCTAATATTTTAAAATATTGTTCTTCTCAATCCATTCTCTTCTTGCAGTTCCAATTCCACTGTTCTGCCTTTTCATTCTATTCCATGTGTATCTAATACTCTTTTCCGAATTTTCTCTCCATTCTTAGGAATGAATATTTCTCCAAAGAAGCAACTTTGGTTTTATTGATTTTGTTTTATTTTCTATTTCAAAGATTTCTGATCTTTCTGATTCATCCTTTTACTTCCTTTAGTTTTAACTTTTTTTCTTGTTTCTTAGGGTAGGAGCTTATCAAGCTTTTCCTCTTTAAAAGCATTTAATGCTATGCAAATTTCCATGTACTTTTTGAGCTGCTGCCTACAAATTTTGATACATTGTATTTTTGTTTATATTTAACTCAAAATATCTTCTTCTTTCCAATGTGATTTATTTTTCCACTTCTGGTTTATATATACACATATATATGTATTTAATTTCTGAATATTTGGAGAATTCTCAACTATTTCTTTTTCATTAGTTTTCATTGAAATATATTATGAGCAGAGCCCATACTTTGTACAATTTGGGTGCTTTCCCACCAAGCCACATCTCCAACACCACCATGCAATTTTTGTTGTTATGAGACTCTTTTGACTAAATTGCTGACATTGGCCTCAAACTTACAATCATCTTCCTGTAGCCTCCCAAGTCACTAGTATTACTTGTCTGCTCCACAACACCTGGCTACTTTGTATGGTTTCAATGAAGTTTGTTCTATGATTTAGAATATGGCATAGAACATGTATTTTACTATTGCAATGAGGAGTGTTCTATGATTATCACTTAGGTGAATTTTTCAAGTGTCCTTTGTACTGATCATTCTATTGATTGCTGTTATAATAATTATAGATTTACATATTTCTCCTTTCAATTCTGTCAACTTTTGCTTCATGTATTTTGAAGCAAAAAGTGGGTACATATACAAGATTGCTATGTCTCCTTGTGGACTCAATCCTTTCTAGTTATGAAATGTTCCTTTTCTTCCCTACTGATGATTGTGTGTGTGTGTGTCTACTATATTGTGATTTTAACATAACTCTACTGCTTTCTTAAAGATTCCCTATTTATGGATGCACATTTTCAAAAAAATCTAATCTAAAAATTCTTGCCCTGAAATTGGATTGTTTAGCCATTTACATTTTATATAAAACTCAATATGATGGAATTTAATCTAACATTTTGTTTTTTGTTTCTATTTTTTATCTGATTTTGTTCTTTCTTTTAACTATTTTTAATTATTTTATATTTTTGCATGTTTTTGGTTAGTTAGTTTAAGTGGTTATTCTAGGATTGAAAATATTCATATTTTTTGATGATCCATCAAATAATATTTTGCAATTTCTTCAATACTATACAAATAGACAAGTATATACTTCCAATGTTCCTCCCTTTTTTGTTTATTACTATCATGCATTTTTAAAATGTTTTAACTTATAAATTCAATGTCATGACTTTTTTTAAGAATTCAATTATCTTTTTAAGCATTTTAAAGGAGAATAAAAGGTCCCTTTCACTACCCATGTATTTACTATTTACATTGTTCTTCATTGCTTTGTGTAGTTTCAAGTTCCCATCTGTTTATCATCTTAGTTCTGCCTGAAGAACTTTGTTTTACATGTTATAATGCAGGTCTACTAGTAATGAACTCTCTGAGCTTACATTTGTCTTAAAAAATAATTTTCTTTTACTTTTGAAAGATGCTTTTACTAGCTGTAGATTACAAATTGACAGATATTTTCTTGTACCATTTTGAAAATATAGTCTCATTGTTTTCTGATTTCTGTAATTTCTGATGAGAAATTTATAATAATTCTTTGTGTTGCTCTTTTGTCATTTTTCTCTGGCTGCTTTACCCAGGTTTCAGCAATTTGATTGACATTCTTTTGTGTGGCATTTGTGAGATTTATCCTGCATTTTGTTGCATCTTGTATTATGTGGGCTTATATCTTTTAAATTGAATTTCAAATACATTTGTGATTATTTTTTAAGTACATTTCCCTCATTCTTTTTTTTTTTTCCTAAAAATCCAGTTGCACTTATGTTAGGCTTCTTGAAAATGTCTCACAAGTCACTGAGTTCCCAAGCATTTTGTTTTGTCTTTGTGTGTCTATGTGTTTTATCTTGGCTACTTTGTTTTGCTACACTATTAGATCCACTGAATTTTTTTTTCCCTCTAGAATCTCATCTGTTAATGAGATCCCTAGAAAGTTTTAGTAAAACTTTTATATTTTCCAGTCATTCCATATAGTTATTTTTATATTGTCCACATTTCTTGCTTCCTCACATCTGGGGATTAGATGTCATATATCATCAGTTTTGCACGGAGTGCTGAATTTTTTTATTTCCATTAAGAATTTTGGAGTATTTTCTAGAAGACAATTGTGACCCTGTTTGATTATTTTTAAACCTTATTTACTTATTTAATTTTTTAAAAAGTGGGCCTCAACCGACCATGATTTCAATTAATGTTACTCTATGTTGGCTGGTGGGAACTTAATTCACAGCTTTCTATGATCTGACAATTCGGGGGTTTTAATAAATTTTCCTTACTTGAAATTTGATTTCCTTATTCGGGGTTTTAGTGATTTTTACCTTATCTATGCATAGATTTCTATTAGACCATTTTGATTTCTGAATTTCTTTCTTGTATACCTTCTAAATATCTCATATTCTAACATGTAAATTCTAGGAAACTCCATGTACCCATTCACTAAATCACTGTTTCTTGACTCCTAAGAGACTACTAAGCTGTATTTTCCTCCCTTCCTGTGTCATAGACCAAAATTACCTTCACATGGAAAATAAAATAACTTTAGAATCCAGCTCATTTATTTCATTCTCTCAGTGGTCACAATTTTGTATCTATTCTCCATATCTGAAAATAGTTGGATCATACAATATTCTCAGGTTTTTTCCAGTTGTTTAAGGAACAAGGATATTAGTTACATCTACATGCTGTTAAAATCATCTATTGTTTTTAACCTGAAGTATTATATTTTATAGTTCTAGAATATCCAGGTGATCCTTATTTTCCATTTTGACATTGGGTAAAGTATTCCAACAGTTTTTATTCTTAAAAATATCATTAAAAGATATATTTAAATTTGTGTGTCTGAATTTCAATGTTCTATTCTCTATAAGTTTTTTATTGAGTTTGAAATTTGTAAAGGCTTGTCTATTTCCAATTTTCCTTCATGCTTAGAACATATCATGTTTTGGTTCTTAGTTCTAAACCTAGTGTTTTCTCAAGGTCCTTGTACTAAACTATAACTTCCAATTTTCTTCTTCCTGATGTTGTGAAATTAAACAAACAAAAACAAAACAAACATCTCTTCTTAATCTCCTTGACTTTGTACCCTCTAGTCCCATTAAATTTAGAAATCTGCAAATTCTTCAAGCATAAATATCACCAGATTTCAATTTTACCTCAATATCTTTTTCTGTGACTTTCACCCTGCAACACCTGTCCTCTTCAGTGTTTCTACAATTTTGTGTATTCTATCCAGCCTTTATATTGATCTCCATGCAAAGTTTCTTTTGACAACAGGAACTTTACCACAATTTTAAAAAAAAAGAAGAAAGAAAAGTTCAATATATGTTTTATAGCTCTTCAGGCTGTAACTGTTTTTCTGTATGATGTATAAATATAGATTTTTATATAGATGATATAGATTATGAATTTTCTATAGATAAGGACTCTGGCTTGTCCTCCTTTATTCAAGTACTCACATAGGATCAGCTGTCAATAACTATTAAGGTTTGCAGTGACACCTCTTCTACCTTCCTACTTCTTTTGAAAAAAAGAAAAAAAACCTGAATACTTCTAAATTCCTGCATATTTCTATTTGCTACTAACTTCATTCTTTCTTTATTAGTAGTAACATACTTTTGTTCTATACCCCCATATATCCCTGATCTTCTTAAAATACTGTTTGAAAATACTTGGAATTTTTCACTTCCTGATCCTAACCATGTATGATCAGATATCATTCTTTAGCAAACATATTTCAATGTTCTGTTTCACCCTGAGAACTTTTTTAATAAGAGTCAGAATTTTTTTTCCATTGATGGATTGTGAACCCCTTGCCAGCAGAAGCTTACCTTTTGCTTAACATATATTCCCTTACTGATGTGGGCTCAGCACCACACACAACAATGGAAGTTTGATACAGGTAGACTGTATTAGGTGTAAACCTCAGAAAGATAACTGAATTATTGTTTTAGATGAATGGACCTAACAGCCTTCTGTTTTGACTCTGATTCCCAAGCCATTATAATAAGAAAGCATGGATATTAAATAAAAGCAATGCCTTCTAGCCCAAGACACAAACTTGAATACTTATTATACCACTGAGGAATTCATTAGTAGAGTATTGCAAAATATTCTGGAAAGATATATTATACATCATTCAAGATTTAAATTCAAAGTATTAAGTGATAAAAAAGAAAGTTAATAGTCTTCTGGGATATAAAAATATAAATGCATTTGCATTCATTGATGTAAGACTCTTTATTTTTGTCACCTTGAGTTTGTTCTGAAAAATATTCAATACTCGGTTAGATTATCACTCTCAACAGTTTATTAATGAGAAAAGAACATTCTCTTAGAAGACATTACCATAAAATAATTTAAAATTTTCTCCAAAAATGTAAGTAAAATGGAGACTATTTCTTAAGTTAATCTTTCACTTGTGTTTGTGTTTATTTTCTTATTCCTGGAACCTATTCTCTAGTCAGAATATATCTGCTTTTTAATAAAACTTGGTGGTAATCTCTGGGGTGAAGTGAATCAAGAAATGCACATCGTTGTGTTTTAAGTATTTCCAAACATTGAGATTCACCACAAATAAGCCATTAATCAACAATTACACTTAACAAACAAATAAGTAGACACAGAGAGAGAAACAAATCAGCATCATTCTTTCTCCTTATGTAAACACCAGTTCAAGCGATTTCTACTGCTTCACTTACCATTCAGAATGTTGGAATGAATGTTCTGTACCAAACCAAATTCATTCTCTCTCTCTCTCTCTCTCTCTCTCTCTCTCTCTCTCTATATATATATATATATATATATATATACACACACACACACACATAGATATACACACAGAGAATTGTTCATGTATGTATATATATACAATTATATATATATATATATATACATGCATGAACAAAGACAAATGGAATTTTAAAAATGTTATATCAGTCTTTAGAGATTAGAAACACACTCCTTCTCAATGTCATTTTCATCTATTTTAGCACTATTTTTCTGGTATAAATTTAGAAGTAACAAAATAAAATGTGAAAACACCTGCATAAAATAATGCAAAATCTACCTACTACAGAGAAAGTGAGAGAATAAAAGAAGAAAAAAGAAAAAAATATATAAACATGGCACAGTAGGAGAATAAAGCTTCTGGGGAAAGAAAGCAAAGCTGTGTGACAGATGGAAAGGTCTCAATGGATGAATGGTACTACTACAAATAAGTAGCAGGCAGCCAGAGGGAATCAAATAATGATTATGGAAGAAAAATGAGGGTTAAAAAAGATGAAAAGAATGTTGGGACTCAAGATAAAGATTCTATATTAATAAAATTTCTTATTTTTAAAATATATTTAATTATACATCCACAAAAGGTAGAAAATAACTCATGTCAAATAGGGGAGACAGCTGACAAGTGAACCAGTATGGACAATATAAAAAGCTCAACATGTCCTTTGAGAGGAAGGAATGCATTCCACAATTTGTACTGGCATGCCCCCAAACCTGAACAGATTACTTTCTGACGATCAATATCTGTAACCACCAGAGGCCTGTTAGAGAGTTTTAAAAAAAAAATCAGCTTCAAAGAGACTTGGTCCCCAGCTTACATTTTATTTTTGCCAGTGGGTGCTGAGGTAAGAGTTTTGGACAAGGCTCATTTTTCTTCTCTTTATAAGGCTGTGTATTGAATATGAAGCGCCCTAGAATGTTCTCTGATTCTAGTCGGCTACATTCTGGCCCTGTTTACAGAAACCATGAAAGAGGACCAGAGTCCCTCACCAACATGAAATAAGCCTGTGCATATTCAAGTTAGCAGTAATGTTTGGCCACTCAGTAGTGAGGTTTTCAATCGTAGATGCTTATTCTTCAATCTGATTTCAGTTTAATGTCAAGTAAAAAATGGGGTAGTTTATTTTGTATTAAGTGGTATTTAGTTAGTTTATTTTAAATGTAACATTTCCTTGTTACTCTTGTCTGAAATGTGCTCAAGTCTCATGAAATCAAAGCCAAGTTTTCTTAACATCTTTCTATCCATAATGAAAAAATATCTATTCCTAACAGTGCAGCAAATTGAAAACAAACAACAAAATGCATAATTATCCCATGCTTTACCAACTGTAGAAAATCATTAAAATCTAGAACAACTATTTCCAAAATACATTCTGCAGTACTGTAGTCTGAGGCATATTAAATTTTATAGGATCAAACATATTTAGGCATTCTACAAATTCTATCCTCCTCTTAGCAATTGATAATGCACACTATCAAATAACTGAGAGGTCCCAAAGCAAATGAACCTGCTTAGTTTCATTTAAATTTTCTTCAATGCATTTGAATCAAAGGATATTTAAAATCCTGAAAAACTTTATGGTATATCTATGTGGATTTGTTAAATAAAATTGTGCTTTGGACTTCCTTCCACTTCATTAGATTATTTCTGCATTTGTTAAATTATTTTTTTCTAAGTATTAGAGATGAAAAGCACTCCAGAGAAGGTAGAGAAAATATTTCTCCTACATATCATTTAACATCCAGAACGTGTCTAAAGATGCACAAGGTAGAGGACAAAAGAAAGGGAAGAGTCTGCTTTACTGTAAGGATGCATCCTATCCCACTCTGCTCAGTGGTTCCCCACCCCAAGTCACTGTGTTATCAAAGCAAACTCAGAGAACACATATGCATTAATCACAAGACTTTTAACAGTGCTTGTAGGCATGGGGGTAATGAAATCATTGGAAACTTAAATGGAAGGATTAGGAAAGTTTCTGAAGTGAGCTTGTAAAGATGGCAAAACAGGAAATTGATTAATGCACAAAATTCAAGTTAACTCATGAGAAATAAACAAAAACAAAAATATATCTGGGTTGGGATTCTGAAACAAAGTAGTTCAATAATTAGTCTCAGATTTCATATTTTAAAAAACAAAGTAGCAAAATTTTATAAATTTCAAGTTGGTTTTTCCTCTCTTAATCACTATTTTCATATTTGCAAAAATTTAATAAAAAAATTCAAAGAACATTGAATATTGTATATCATACTTGAATAATCTTAATAAAAATTTTAATAAAAGTCCTGAGAGGTCCTGTAATGCAGAAAGGTTTTAAGTTTTGGTGGGATTTTTCTCTAATCTAATTGACATAGAGAGTCATATTTATATAGAAAGCCTCTTAATATCCCAGGGTTATTGTAGGGAAATACTATATTGCTGATTCTTACAACAGGTTATAAGCATGAAGTTTTAGAAATATAGAAAAATATGCAATGCTTGGGAGTGACTAACAGTAACATATTAAAGTAGTGTTTCTACAAGTATGATCAAGAAGTCCTGGGTTGACCCAAGACACTTTCAAGAAATCCATGTGATTGACTTAATAATACTGAGATTTTCCTTGGCCCTTTTATTGTCTCTCAGAGATGTGCAGAGGAATTTTCCAGAGCCTTCATGACATGCAATAAAGTTATCACTCAGATACATAATAAAAGGAGTAATTGGATATTTTGCATTTAGAAAATGCTTAATTGTAATTTCTGATACAAGTCAATTTTGCTAGATATAATTCACATTTTTTTATAAACAGCTTTTTGGAGAGCTTAAACTATTTTAAGAGTTGTCCTAAAACCAAAAACTTTGAGATCTACTGCTTTAAAGTAAACATAAGTTTATTTAAAATTTGAAGTCTACTATAAATTCTGAAAATTTATTTTCAATGGATACTTGTTGTCTTCATATCTTCTGGATCAATAATAGAATATAATCTCTCTATATATTTTAATGGGTACAGTAAGATTCTTACCTTCAGCACTTTCATTATGACTATAAATTCAATCAGTGCAGAATTAAAAATAATATTGGTATGAGTAAAGAGAACAATACATGTGAGCTACCTTTTAATTTAAATTTTTTTTGTATTTTATTTTGGCAAGCACTAAGCTTGGTACAGCTGTACCAAGTGCAAAACTCTTTGCACTCTGACCTTTTGATGATAAAAAAATTATGGCTTTAATGACAAGTACAAAAACATGCCCAAGTCTAAACTTACAGTTCTCAAAATTAACAGCTAATGTAGAGGATAAATAAGAAAGCATTATGTGAAAAATAGGCTGATTTGCCTTATGTATTTTCATTTTGGTCCTATTAGAGATGATCTACCTAGTTTTCTATGGTATCATGCTATGTTTTTAGTCAGTAGGCATAAACATGGAGCAGTATACCAAGTGTTGAGAAATACACAATTTGCATGTGTTTTACTCAACCAACCTCCACAGCATTAGGGAAGACCTACATTCCCCTTTCAGATTGATTATTTGCTTGACTGAAATTAGATATAATAGGAACTATTCTACTAACACTACTATTTCTACAAATTTCTTGAAAAAAAATATCAGATAAATAAGGTTTATGTTCATGAATAATCAGACAAAACATGTAAAGTTCTATAAAGAGCACTATCACATAAGAACATTCTTGCCTATCCCAATGCTGAGATCATTCATTTGAAAAAATGTTGATAAGTTATCTATTATATGCCAGGCACTGGGCTAGGCTCTGGGGACATCCTGGGGACATGAATAACACAGACAAAGATTCTGACTTTATTGAGTTTAATTGAGAAGATATATAGAAATATATACAATACAATTAAATTTCAGGGGCATGACATATTATTACCTAAACAGAAAGTGCCTAATCATGGGACTTTAGAGCAGTATTCCTCTCTGCAAAATATGATGTCCAATTGATACATGAATAATAAGAAGGAGTTAATGAGGCATAAAGTGTTCAAAAGCAGGAGGTAAGAGATTATACTGCATGTTCAAAGTACTAACAGAAATAACACAGCAGGATTGTAGAGTATATGTGAGGGCAGGAGTGAGGGCAAAAAAATATATACTTAAGGACAATTCTCAGCCTGTATGTCACGTTAAGTAAGTTAGATTTTATTCTAAAAGCAACTAAAGTCACTGAAGAGTTTTGAGTAAAATAGTAGCATTATGAAGTTTGAGTTTCAGAAAGATCACTGTGGTTATGGTTTTGGAGAATAATTAGGAAGAGGGCAAGATTGGATGCAAAGGAATTTGTTATGACATGAATGAAAGTAAAAATTGAGTCAAGATGTTCACTTTGATTTATTTAGAATGTTCAATCAATAGAAATTAAGGAATTAAAAGACAATAGGCAGACTAGGGGCTTGAGCCAAGGGAAAGGAGACATAGGAGGCACAAACTAAAGGAGATTGGAAGAGCTAAGT
The DNA here is from genome assembly GCF_045843805.1 of Urocitellus parryii. Classification (NCBI taxonomy): domain Eukaryota; kingdom Metazoa; phylum Chordata; class Mammalia; order Rodentia; family Sciuridae; genus Urocitellus; species Urocitellus parryii. Next base: position 63,135,575 of record NC_135538.1, read on the forward strand.
TTGGATATTACTGAGTTGTAGGTGACTTTAAGAAATGCGTAAGTTGGCAAGTGGATTTTCAGAACTGGAACTTAGAAAAGAGGACCAGAATAAAGATATAAATGTGGGCTTCACTGGCATGCAAATGGAATTTTAAAATTGCTGGCCTGGGATTGTAGCTCAATAGTAGAGTGCTTGCCTCTTTTGTGTGAGGCAGGAGGTTCAATCCTCAGCACTACATTAAAAAATAAATAAATAAAATAAAGGTATTGTACCCACCTACAACTAACAATATATTTTTTAAAAGAGTTAAAATTGTATGAGATCTCTATGAAAAAAGATAGTATAGTGAGAATAGAAGAGGGCACAGTACTGATATGTACTAAACCCTGGGTATTCTCCCCAGATTAGACTCCTGAAGGAAAGAAAAGGACAAAAATACTGAGTTGGAACTACGTTTCTGATATTCGTTATATTAGGGCCAGTGACAGGTAGTAAGTGTAGTTTTAAAAAAACAAAATTCTATTTACCATTCATGTTAGTTTGTAAATTATGAATAATGACCTCTAAATATTATTAGTAGTATTTTATTATAGGATTTAATTAACATCTTCATTATGAAGGAGAAAACACAATATGGCCAAATGTGTGCAAGAATAAAAAGAATCACACTTCTTTATTTTATAATGCCATATTATTTTGAATAGAATTTCAAAAAAAGAATAAAATTATATGATTATCAAAACTGAGTGTGAGTTTTAGAACCAAATTGGATGCAATATTACTGTACTGTAGAATAAATATCCATTTATGTAGCATCTAGCATATGTGCTTAACAGAAAAAGATCTTAAGAATTTAAAGTTTAGTCATTATGGTGATGGGAAGAGTTGCAAATAGTCACGCTCTTGTTTATAAATTAAATAATGACAAAGCAGTGGCAAACTAGTTGCTGTTTGACACATGTCATGGGGACAGATACACATAAGGAAAGTGTCTTAGTGCTCTCCAGGGAAAATGAAGTAATTGTAGGAGGGAGAGGGAGGGAGGGAGGGAGGGAGGGATTGGGGGGAGAGGGAGGAGGGGAGAGAGAGAGAAAGAGACAGAGACAGAGACACACACACACAGAGAGACCTTAAGAAACTGAATCATGTGATGATGAAGGTTGGCAGGTCCAAAATTGTAAGGTAGGTTACAAGTTATAGATTCAGGGGAGTTGATGTTGCAGTTTGAGTTTGACTACTATGCAATTTAGCATATCCTCTTCCTTGAGGGAATCTTTTTCTCTTAAGGGTCTCAACTGATCGAATCACACCAAATCAAATAATAGAAGGTAACTGCTTTACTAAAAGTCTATTGATTTAAGTCTTAACCTCATCTAAAAAGAAATCTTCAGAATAGCAATATTTAGACTGATATTTGCCCAAATAGGGCCTGGAAAAATTGAGACATAAAATTAATAATTGCAGAATGCAAAAAGAATTTTGCAAAAGCATCAAAATTAAACATAACAAAACCTAATAGAAAGGTTAATATCTCAGAAACTGAACCTCAGAAAGAATAGAAAAGCAACAATAAAATGCACTGATAACACCAGAAATCTCTTGCAATTCTATATGGTTTTGAAATTTTCAAAGCATTTTCATAATGCTTGGCTTAAAGATGTCTGTTTATTAGACTTATGAGGAAGAACTTCTCAACTTTCCTTCACATATGAATCCAAGATTATGCTATGAATCAAATCATTGTAACAGTTTTTTCATTTTATTCACATGGCATGAATTATGAAAGAATAGGTTTATGTAAGTGATAGGGAGATATAAGCAGAGATACTAGGCAATATCTCTGATGTCTCTTAACAAAGAAAATTTAAGTTCAAATGCTTTGGCTGTCAAAGAGGGCATTATTCAACCCTACCTCTCTGTTCCATCAATATATTAAACCATGGTAGGCATGAATTTCAGTGAAAATCAAATCAACACACACTTTTAGAACAAGTGTTGTGCATTGGGAATAAAAATAATGAAGTCATATTTTTCATCTTATATTGTGCAATCCACCGCAATAGATAAGCTTCTAACTGAATATTAGCAAAAATTTAATTTGGCTTCGCTTAAACAAACATCTTGGATGAGATGCTTTTGAGAGTTAATGGTAGGCCAAAGTTAGAAAAAAAAAATGGATTGGAGAAGTGACAGAGAGAGGGTATTGAGGCAGAAAGAATAGCATGAATAATGTCATGGTGAGTGTAGAATGGCAGTGCATCATCAGTTCCAGATGCCCAGAGACAAGTGGGTATATAGAGCAAGTGAAAGTTGAGAAAGGATAAGTTAAAGGGTAGGGAAAGGAGGATTTCAAGTACTATGAATTAACTGAGACAGAGTTAGTAAAAACTATCTAGAAGGTATATCTAGGTCTTGGATGTATTTGTCATGTAGTACTGCATAAAAACGTTTGAAAGTGAAAGACTAATTCTGTTTTACAATTCTATGTTTACGAAATCAGTAGCTCAGACAGATGGGAAACATTCCTCATGACCTGATGGCTTTTACACAAAGCCCAACCTGAAGCTCCCTATCACTTAAAAGCTACCATTCCAGGAGAGGAATAGATAGGATACCAGTAGAGGAAGTAGAATAGTGAACAACACAATTTCTATTAATGGTAACTTATTAGTTACCCACAATGATCATTTAGAACCTCAGAAAATAGTTAACAGATTCTCTCAAGAAAATTAGCAAAAGTGAGGTTGTAACTTAACAGGTATAAATGATATTTGATTAAAACTTGATACAAATATTGGTTAGGAATTGTAAAATTATAATTTGCATTTTAAAAATTGAGAAATAAATCATTTTATAAGCAAGCTATATTAACTGTTTTATGAAATAAATAAGTTCTTGACATAAAATAGCATAAGTGTTCAAATATAGTTTTTAATAAAAGCAAACATAGAATCTAATCCCCAAAATAAGTTACTGTATGTCACCTATTCCCCTGAGGTTATCTTCTAGAATTAAAAGAGGGAAAGAAAAGAAAAAAAAAAAAAAGAAAAAGGGATATTTATTATGCAGGTTCAAATTGACAGTTTCACTAAGAAATAACAAAATTAGACTGGCTAATCACTAGAAAAACTATGAAATATTTTAAGTGGAGAATATTTGTGTCTGATCTCTCCTCCTGACCGAAAAGGGAAAAAAAGAGGTCTAATATGACATGAACAGAGCCAAATACACACAAGGAAATGGTCTCTCCTGTATATTTCACCGTAGTATATTTGTAAGGAAGTGCTAAATTCAAAGTGTTAACTAAAAACACAGGTTAACAGTGAAAAACAGCATGAGTAGAGCTCTTAAAATGTTAATTAGAGGTCATATAAACACATGATACAATTTTGAACCTTAAGGAGAAAATATATGTGCGCATAAAACTTAAGGGGTTAACAAAACGTTTAAAACCCATAAAATAACCTGAAAGATTCCAAATACTCTACATTAAAAAGCCAATAATGTCAGCAAAATAGGAAAAGAAGGAAAATTCTTCAATTAGATATAGAACATCTCCATTGCCAAAACCCAAGGACACTCCTTCTCACCACTCTTTTTCAATATCATCATGGAAGAAGCAGCTAGTAGAGTAAGAGGAAAAAAAAAGGTATACAGATTTGAAAAGAAGAAATAAAACTGTCTTTGCTTGCAGACATGATATTCTATATAGAAAATTAAAGAATCAACAACAGCAAACTCCTGGATCTAATAAGTCATAGCATGATTGAAAAATATGATTCACATATAAAAGTCGATTATTTTCCTATGTGTCATTAATGACCAAGTGGAATTTTAAGTTAAAAACCCAATATCATTAACATTAACACAAGAAAGGGAAATATTTAGATAAAAATCTAACAAAATATGTATAGAACTATTTGAAGAAAACTACAAAACTCTGGTAAAAGAAACCAAAGAACTGAATAAACGTTGATCAACTGGTGAATGGATTAAGAAAATATGGTGCAAATATACAATGGAATACTATTAAGCAATTTTAAAAAAATGAAATCCTGTCATTTTGAACAACATGGATGGAACTGGAGATCATTGTGTTAAGTGATATAAGACAGGAACATAAAGAAAAGTGCCACATGATCTCACTCATGTGAAAACTAAAAATGTCATAAGGAAGTTCAGGCTAGAATGGTGGTTACCAGAGGCTAGGAGAGTAACAGGGAGAGGGGGATGAGGAAAGGTTGAACAAAGGGTATTAAGTTACAGTTAAATAGGAGCAAAAAGCTCTGATGTGCTATTGCAAAATAGGGTGACTACAGATAACAAAAATATACTATGTGTTTTTAAAAGATAGAAAAATAATTTGAAAGGTTTTACCATAAAGAAATAATAACTGTCTGAAGAGTTAGATATATGTAGCCTGATTTAAGCATTGTACAATATATAGATATGTCAATACACTAGATGATAGCCCGTTAACATGTATGATTCTATGCTGTTATGTTTCAAGTACATGTATGAAGACATGAATTGGTGTGAACATACTTTATATACAGATACATGAAAAATTGTGTTCTATATGTATAATAAGAATTGTAATGCATTCAACTGTCATGTATTTAAAAAATAAAATCAACTAAAAAAATGTTTTTTAAAAAAAATAGGTAAAGTCCTGAACAGACACTTTACCAAAGCAGATAAATAAATGGTAAATAAGCACAAGAAAAATTATATTATTTAGAGAAATGTGAATTAAAGCACAATGAGCTATCATTACAACCTATTAGAATAGTCAAAGTCTAGAACACTGAGAGCTTCAAAAGATGAAGGTAAGGATGCGGGCCAACAGGAACTCTCATTCATTGACAGAGGGAATGCAAAATGGCACCATCATTTTGAAAAGTAGGATGGTATTTTCTTGCATAATTAAACTTACTCTTATCATATAATTCAGCAATTGCATTTCTTAGCATTTACCCAAAGAAGTTGAAAATATGTAACTACATAAAACATACACAAATATGTTTATAGCAGCTTTATTTATAATTGCCAAAAATAGGGGGAAAAAACAAACAAACAAGATGTCATTCAGTAGGTGAATAAACTGTAGCACTTTTAGATACACAAATATTATTCATTAATAAAAAAATTAGTTATCAAGCCATTAGAAAACATGAAGAAACCTTCAATGTATATGATTAAGTGAAAGATACCAATCTGGAAAGGCTACATACAACATACCATATATAACATTCTGGATATTTTGAAACTGTGGAGACAGTAAAAAGATCAGTGATTGCCAGAGGAGATGGTGATGAAGAGGTAGGGGACACAGAGAATTTTCAGGGCAATGAAATTATTCCATCTGATATTATCATAGTGAATACTTGTCATTATACATTTATCAAAATCCATAATGTAAAACACCCAGAGTTAATCCTAATGTAAACTGTGGACTTTAGGTGATAATAAAGAGACAAACTGGCTCTTCAGTTCTAACAGACGTACCACTCTGGTGCAGGACATAATAATGGAATTCTGGGGTTGGGAGGTGGGTAAGACTCCCTACTTTGTGTTCAATTTTGATATGACCTAGAAATTGTTCTAACAAGTAAGGTCTAATAATTCCACAGTCTACAAGAAAACAAGGATCACAGGAACTGCTTCAAGAAATCAAAGTTTAGGACAATCTATTGGAAACAGTTCAATATTCTAGGTGACATCAATCAATCAAAGGCATACTGGAGTGATGGTCACAAGATAAGATGAAATTATATGCACAAGGATGGACTGGTAAAGTTAAAGTGATGAAGAAAAGTGAAACTTGTACACAACTGTTCCACTTAACAGAATTTTATTATTATCTTTCCAGAAAGAAAAATCAAAACCATATTAATATTTACAAAAAAGAAAAACTCAATAGTTTTCCTTGCATAGAATTTGCTGTAATTTTTATATATATCTTTTTTTTTAGTTGTAGCTGGACACAATACCTTTATTTGTGTATTTTTACGTGGTGCTGAGGATTGAACCCACAGGCTTAGCTAAGCAAGTGCTTTACCACTGAGCTACAACCCCAGCCCATGCTGTAATATTTTGTAAACATGTTTCCTTAAAACTTTTAACAACTGAGTATGATATAATTTAACCAATTAATTATATTTTTAACCTCTGATATATTAGAAAACAATCAGTCTCCAGTCTTCAGTGAAATTACTTTTAAGGTATTCTGTTTGTCTTCTGCTTTTTCATATCTAGGCTAAATAAAATGTAACCGTATGTTTTTCTTTAATGGATGGAAGAAAACAAAACTATTTTAGACATAAGATATTCAGAATAGGTCATAAAAAAGGAAGAGCATACACAGTGAGAGAATTTACTGATTTATAAAGACCTAGCATTCTGATTACTGGGAAGTAATTTCTAAATTTTTCACTTGGCAAATACACAAAACATTTCTGAAGAATGCATTGAGATACTATAAACTAAGTATTCAAAACTTTACTGAATAAAGCTCTCATCATTATAGTGGATTTAATCATCATCATCACTATATCATAGAGTTACTGGTCCTTAAACACTGGAGCTAACCACTCCCATAATGATTCTTAACTTTTCCTGACTTGAATACACTCAAGGAAAATCTACATTCTCATGAAAAATAATGGCTTTGTATAGCAAAAACCTAGTTTTCATTCCCTTGATCTTTTAGACAATGATTTTAGTATTCAATCATTAAGCATATATAATATTTGCTTTAAGCTTTTATAGATATTCTAAATCAATTTTAGGAAATTCTCTTTATTCTTCATTTGCTAAGTTTCTATCTTATTGAATCTTATCAAATGTATTTTCTTAACTGTTGTTAATGATCCTATCATTTATCTCCATTTATTCATTAATGATTTCACATTAATAATTGATTTTCTAATGTTAAATAAATATGCATTTCTGAGACAAATCCAAGATGATTTTAATGTATGGCTTTTATTACTGATTTTGGTTTACTTAGGATTTTTATACCTATTTTCAGGAGTAATTGCTTATCACTTTCCTTTCCTATATTAATTCTTCTGGAGTTAGTTCTGATACATGCATTTTTAATGATTTGTCCATTTCAAATGTTTGCAAATTTGACATGAAATTATTCATCAGTATCTTATTTTATTATTAATCTCATCTACATCTGTAATTATATCACTTTTTCATTAATAATATTGTTTATAAGAATCTTCAATGTTCTTTTTTACTAATGTTGCTAGATTTTGCCTATTTTATTAGTGGTTGTTTAAATGGTTTATTAACTCTATAATAAAATACTGATTTTATATAATTTTGATTGCCTACTCATAAGGCAATTATTTCTCCAATCTTTGTTGTTGTTGTACACCTTTTCCAATTTCTTTTCTTTTGACATGAAACAATTGAAGTTGAGATTTTTATTTTCTATTTCGAATATACATTTTTAGTACTATACATTTCTGTCTAAATTTCATTTGGGCTGCATTCTCTTTTTTTTATTTTGTGGGACTGTATTTTTAATGGGTCTTTAAGTTTATAGACTAAGAGATAAACAAACACAAAAAAATTAAAACCCACTGTGCCAATATTGGCATTTGATGACTTCTTTCTTTATTTATTTTTTATTTTCTTAAATAATGGGTATCTTTGTTTTTGTTTTTTTGTTTTTTCTATAATGAGGATTGAACTCAGGGATATTCAATGATCACTGAGTCACACATCCCCAGCCCTATTTTGTATTTTCTTTCGAGACATGGTCTCACTGAAATGCTCAACATCTCGCTATTTTTTTTTTTTTTATCTGAGGCAAGCTTTAAACTTGAGATCCTCCTGTCTCAGCCTCCTGAGTGGCTAGAATTACAGGCACCTTGCCCAGCCTATAAAGATTTTTGAAGACCAAATTTACATAGAAGATGCTTCACCATCTCTTTTCCCCCCTTAATCCTATTTAACTTGGTGAAAATTTTCAAATCCTTCTAATCCAACATATTGGCATGTAATTTTTCAAAATATTCCCTAATGACCCTTTGTATGTTTCAGTAGTATCCATTGTAATAGTTCCTTTTGAGCCCCTAATTTTATTTAAATTCTTCTCTTTCTTTTGGTTAATTAAGCTAAAGGTTTGTTGATTTTATTTATTCCTTCAAAAACCAATTATTTGTTTCATTGATCATATACATTGCTCTTTGAATCTCTATTTCATTTATTTCTCTGATCTTTTACTAATTTAGGGTTTTGCTTGTGCTTGCTTCACTAAGACTTTGAGATGCATTATTTGGTTATTTGGTTTGGTTATCTGTTTTTATAGTGTAGGCAGCTACAGCTATACACTTCCATCTTACAGCTGTTTTCAGTGTGTCCCACAGATTCTGTTGTTATTTTCATTTCACTCGATTTTAGGAATATTTTCCTTTCTTTCATGATTTCATTCAGTAGTCTATTATTCAATCTCCACGTGCATGTACATTTTCTACAGTTTCTTTTGATTTTGACTTCAAGTTTTATCCTGTTGTGGTCTGGAAAGATGCACAAAATTATTTTAATTTTTTTATGAGTTAAGATTTGCTTTATGGCCTAAAAATGTAATATATTTTTGGAGAAAGTTCTAGTTTGGGGGCTGATGAAAGGAATATGTATTATGCAGCTTTTGGATGAACTATTCCGCACATGTCTGTAAAATCCACATGATCTATAGCATAATTTAACTCTGATGTTTCTTTGTTGAAAATAATCAAAACTATTCTCCATTACCTAGTGATATTAAGAAAAGTCATTACTGAAACCTACTCCAGTTGGCTTCAGTAAAACCATTTCCTTGGACACTTTGACTTGTTTTGCTGCATGAGAACACTATTTATTGAATGGATCTCACTCACCATTTTACATATGAATGCAATGTTCTTCCATGCAAGAAAAGATGCAGACTTTTTGGTGTTGACTTAAATTTTCACTGTGCCTTTCCTATCTTACTTCCAGGATATGACAGTCCCTATACTGTGTGGTTTGACCCTCAGTCATCTATATTTTGATATAGGAAAAAAACTTAAATACACTTACTCAAATATAGTAAAAACACATATATCCTTCAGTCCAAGCATAGAATGAGAGTTTAATCAACTCTACAAAAGTACAATCTAGAACATAATATTTGCTCATAAGAGCACTAAAACTGTAAGAAAACTGTAAAACTATGAAAGCACTCACACCAACATACAACTTTACTGTGTGTTGCACTAGAGGTGCCTAATACACAGAGCTCTAGGTATGATTCTGGTAAGCAGCTTTACATTTTGCCATTAAAACTGTTTACCTTCTATGCTAAGCTTTAATATCCTTTCAAACATATTAATATGTTACCAGAACAGACTCTCACAGATGCCTGCCTGCTTTGCATGTTTCCATTTTAATAATAGCTTCAGATCTTCACTCAGAGTTTTATATACTCAAAACTGTCATGGAGACTTGGAAAGACAGAGGAAACAGCTCATCATCCTCAAAACCATCCAATATACAGTTGTTTGCTTTAGAATGCAATCCACAGGAAAATTAAAGGGGAACATCATTTACATTTGATTTTCTCTAACTTTTGTACTCATTCCTGAAAAATTCTACAAGAATTTTCAAGTCTCTGCAAGGATTGCTTAAGTCTTTTCTTTTCTGAGGGTGATTGTACAGAGACCACACTGAAAGTGTTATGATCTCTCAGACTTCAGAAAGGCAAAGAAATGACAAGTATTGTTTATATTTCCATGGCATGAGTTTTTGCAATTATTTGTTATGCAGTATCCCAGGTGTCATAGGTAAAGAATACTACTTCACCAAAGCAGCAAGATTGAAGCAACTTTTGTGACAGTGGGGTGATGGCTCCTCAGTCTAGCCTAAAAGAAAAAGTGAGCAGTATACATTTTGTGAAATTACTAATCATACCAATAATCACTATCATGCTTCAGAGAAAGCCTAAAGAATTTAGGGTCATAATAACCTTGGAGATGAGGGTGGGGAGGATGCACACAGATAATTTAAAGCAAATTAGAAGAATATTCTAGATATAACTTTAAAGACCTGCATAGTTTTTTATGAAAAAAATAAATAAACGCAAAATTAGAACAGGTTAGAATGTATGTTGAAGAAAATAAGGGGGGGTACATTTTGTACATTGTTCATATTGCTCGTGTATGAATTTCATCCCATTTCATATTCCACATTCAAAAAAATGTGATTCATCAAAAACTGTAATTGTGTTACTCAGTTCTTCATCACTATAACAAAAATACATGACATAAACAACTACCAGGAGGAAAAATTTATTTTGACTCTCATTTCTGAAGCTTTAGTCCATGGTCAATCAGATCCAATGCTGTGGATTTGAGATGAAGCATAACATCATGGTAGAAGGGCATGGCAAAGGAAAGTTGCTCATCTCATGACAACATAATAGCCAGGAAGCAGGGAAAAAGAAAACCCTTCAACGGTACAACCCCAGGGACCTACTTCCTCCAAGTAGGCTCCACTCCCCACAGCTTCTACCACCTTCCAGTTCACCATTCAGCTATCGATGAATTAGTCCACTGATGAGGTCAGAGCCCTCATGATCCAATCACTTCCCAACAGATATTGAGGGACATTCCTGGTCCAACCTGTAACAGTTAACTCAGTTCCCTTTCACTGAATCTGTGTTTATTTAAAATTGTCAAAGAAAATACAAGAAGGCAAAATTACATACTTTCAACTGATAGCTCATTCTTACCATCAAGAAAAATAATGAAGCTGAAATGAAGCTGAAAGGACAGGACTTCATCCTAAGTAGAGGATTGAAGATAACTTAGTGTGTCACTCACTGATGACAATGATGCAATGTCCCATTTGAAGTTTTCAATTCTCCATTACACACTCAATGATTCCAAAAGTTCTTATCTGATTTGCTTTCTGTGATAAGCTATAATAACATTAAGTAACTATCACTTCACTTGAATTAACACATGTCTTTGAAGAGTTGAGTGTGTTTTAAAATACAAATATAATTTAATTGTTTGGTATATGTAAACTATCAAAGCAGCAACCATTTCCTGAACTCCAAGCATTAATTTCCAATTAATGCTAACTTTCACACTTAAAATAGAAACTTCAGCTGAATACATTCTAAACAGTTTAATATTTCAACTCCCAGTTTTCTTTTTAAAATTGTTATATTCATGTTGTGTTATTATCTCACTCACCAAGATTCAAATCCTCAGAGTTGCCATCATTCTGCTTTCTCAAATAAACAAATCTCACTTTTTAAATTTGTAATTATTTCTTCCTGCTCTTTAACATTCTAATTATTTTTCTATTCTTATAATTGCTGATATAGCATTTTTTAAAAATTTGCTCTTATTAGTTATACATGACAGTAGAAATATTTGGATATATTATACATATCTCACTCTTCTGGTTGTACATGATATAGAATTACATTGGTGTGTAAGCATATGCATATAGAAAAGTAATGTTTGATTCATTCTATCTTTCCTATTCCCATTCCCTCTCCCTTCCCTCCATTCCTCTGTCTAATCTAAAGAATTTCTATTCTTCTATACACCTCTGCCCCTTCTTGTGAGTTAGCATCTGCATATCAGAGAGAATATTTGGCCTTTGTTTTTTGGGGGGATTGGCTTATTTTACTTAGCATGACAGTCTCCAGTTCCATCTATTTACCCCCAAATGCCGTATTTTCATTTCTCTTTATGGTGGAGTAGTATTCCATTGTGTATATATACCACATTTTTTAGAAATTATTCATCTGTTGATGTGCACTTAGGCTGGTTCCATAGTTTAACTATTGTGAATTGAGCCACTATAAACATTGATGTGACTGTGTCATTATGCTGATTTTAAATCCTTTGGGTATAAACCAAAAAGTGCATAACTGGGTCAAATGGTAGTTCCATTACACATTTTCTGAGGAATCTCCATACTGCTTTCCAGAGTGGTTCTACCAATTTGTAATCCCACCAGCAATGTATGAGTTTACCTTTTCCCCACATCTTCACCAACATTTATTTTTGCTTGTATTCTTGATAATTGCCATTCTGACTGGGGTGAGATGGAATCCCAGTGTAGTTTTAATTTGCATTTCTCTAATTGCTAGTAATTTTAAACACTTTTTCATATATTTGTTTACCATTTGTATTTCTTCTATTAAGTGCCTATTGAGTTCATTTGCCCATTTATTAATTAGATTATTTTTTGATGATAAGTTTTTTGAGTTCTTTATATACCCTGGAGGTTAATGGTCTATCTGAGGTGAAGGCAGCAAGATTTTCTTTCCATTCTGTAGGCTCTTTCTTCCCATTCTTGATTATTTGCCTGATGGGAAGAAACTTTTTTTTGTTTCATTCCATCCCATTTGTTGATTCTTCAATTTACTTCTTGTGCTTTAGGAGTCTTGTTAAGGAAGTCAGTCCAAAGCCAACATGATATAGATTGGGGACTACTTAGTCCTCTTTTAGGCACAAAGTCTCTGGTATAATGGCAATGGTTTTCAAAGAAAACAAGATTATCTACTGAAGAAAGAATAAAATACATTCCACTATCATGTATAATGAAATAAATAAATATCCCATTATTCAGAGTTAATTCTAAATTTTTTTTAAATTTACACCTTAAAAAATCCTTTTTCTTTTCTACTTCTGCATGTTTACTATAATTGACAGATTCAGAAATATGTGATATATATGATTTTCATGTGTGTGTGGGTGTGTGTGTATGGGGGGTGTAACACTAAAATTTTACTAAAGATGCTCCATCTAGACTGTCTCCTGGCCATAGTATGACCCCTTTCTTATTCTCAACTAGATTGAACAGTATTGATTGCACTTTTGGTACTCTTAGACCTATCCCCATCCTCTTTACTCTTACTATTTACCAACTTACAATATCCTTCCCATTCCACTGACACCTGAGTCACTTTACACACTCCTTCAGAATTCATTTCAGGTGGTCCTTTTTGATCCAACTTGATGTGATCTTTCTTCTGAACACTCATGAAAGAGATATTTATACCTCAGTATGGCAGGCTTTGTAGTCAATACTGATTTATTTTTAACTAATTTATTAAGTAATTAATCATGAGCTCCTTAAGGATAAAGTTCATTTCCACATGTTTCCACACCCTTAGTGCAGACAGAGCAATGTCTTTCACATAGTAGGTACTCAATAAATAATTATTTAATTAAGTAAATAATTAAAATTATGAATAGCAATATTGCTAACTTCCTCTAAGTTACACAGCAATTTGTGTTTTCTTAAGACTACTTCTATTTTTAACTACAGTATATACTTGGTAAAGGATTTTACAACTCTCTAAATTAGCCCATGGTGATTACCCCTACTGTGCAATTTACCACTATTTTATTAAAGCAAGATTAAAGATAATACTTCATCGGAAGAAGTAACAGCGGCATTAACCTCTATTTACCTTGACATAATAAAGCTTTAATAAAACATGGGCAAATTGCATTGAGGGGGATAATTATTCTAACATAAAATTTAAAGGGAACTTAATTTCTTATTCTGCATGTTTAGTGCTTTAAGATTAGTGTCATTAATGTCCTTTTTTCATTTATAGAGGATACATAAAAATATTTAACACTCTCTAATTTGTTTCTTATTAAATAATTTTGAATTTATATTCAAGTTTACAAACATGTAAGGACAATTTTAAAATATAACAGTTTTACAGAAATAAATATCCTTATAGATGGTCAGGGCAGGAAGAATATTGTGGAAAAGATTTTACCCTAAGCCAAAAAAAAAAAAAAAAAGTCAACCTTGTCTAAATTTTTGAGTGTTGAATCAAGAAGATTCTTGTTTGTTTTATACCCTCTGGCTTTATTACATCAGACAGGCTTCAAAGGGGCAGAGCACATAGTATTGAAAAATAACACAGCTGCATTTTGCAATGGAGTGTTCTGCCTCTGCCTGTGTTTTGTTGTTCATGTAATACTTTTCAATAAACAAAGATGTCAATCAACTCTCTTTGCAGCACATCACATTTCAGATTTAAACCACTTCAGACACATCACTGCCCCAAGCTCACACATTTAACAGATAAAAATTCAGCTTTCTGTCAAGGCAGAATGCAGTATTGATTGTAGGCGGTATTTAGGCAAGAATGTGGCAGAACAATATTACCTTCACAGTCACACATAGTCTACTATAAAGATATAACATAAATTGCATTATGGTCCTCATAAAATTCTTTTCCTAATGCTCAGCATTGATTAATACCCATTTCCAAACACATTCTTAAAAAAGGCTACATGCAGCAAATTGTGAGGGTAGCAGAGGGGGGTTAAGAACACATGATAGCAATCATGAAAACTTTGATCACTTGATTTGATTCTAGTGCTTTGTAAATTAGCATAATTATTCAAACATGCTTCATTAAAAATCATGACTGTACAAGTCCTTCAGTTTAATGATCCAAGTATATATCATGTGAGCTAAGCTTTAAATAAGAATACAACTTGGTGTTAGGAAGCTATGAGAGATGTTTTTCAAGAGAGAGTGAAAAAATACAAACTCCAAAATCCAAGACAGACTGGAAAAAAATCTGAAAGGCAGATCAGCAGTGTATGTGGTATGTTATATTTTTGTATTTATCTTCCCATCTATCTGAATGTCTCTTGGGGCCACTAAAGTTAGATACCACATCACTTCTAATCTACTGGAAGATTGGCATACAATCCTTGTAAATCTTGATCTAATTGCAAGTAAATTTTAGGTATCATAGCTAGTTTTGACCTTTGAAGGATGGCAGAAGAAAAGTTTGACAGGTCTTGAAGTGTTCTCAGGTACTAAAAGAGGATGTTTCAAATTAATGAAAGAAGGGGAGAAAACTAAATTAATGATGCCAACAACATTAATAAGACACATTTGTAGTTTGGTATACATTTAATTATGTATCAGATCTCATTTAATAATAAGGTTAACTTCACTTAAACTGCAAGCTACATAGGAATAATAAAGACAGCATATAAGATACTTCATTATTTTGATTGTCCTGTTAATATTAAGTACTAACAAAAGTGAATCTTGTTTATCAGGTTAAAATATAGAATATGGAAAGGGTGAGCTTTTAAGTTGAGTAATTTGATCCTAAATCAATCAGATTCTGAGGTGTAATGGATAATTACCAAGATTCCCTGATTATTCTACATAGTGCTTATGATATGTGAAATCTGTATTACTACTTTACACATGACCATTTTCTTTTTCTTTCTCTCTCTCCTCCCTCTCTCTCTCTCTCTCTCTCTCTCTCTCTCTCTCTCTCTCTCTCTCTCTCTTTCTTTTATGTGGTATCATTGGAGAGACACTTCAAAACTTTATAATAATTTTAAACTACATTTAATTTTAGAGTCTAATGTATTTTTGAAATGCATTTTATTTATATCTATATGTTTATTGCTAAGTATTTTAAGCATTACAAAATTAAAATGCACACTCCAAATAATGGCTTTTTAACACCAAGAAAATAGACATTAATCTCAGATATGTAAATTCAATCATTTTATCTCATTGCAATGAAACAGCATCAACATTAGGTTTCTAGTCACCTTTCAAATTTACCAATATTCTGGTGGATCTTGGCCAGGTGCTTACATAAATATTAAGTGTTCATGTCTGGGACTATTTCATAAAAAAAAAAAAGAATATTTGTCTTAGGAAAATTTCCATACATTTTTCGAGAGAGAGAGAGAGAGAGGGAGAGAGAGAGAGAGAGAGAGAGAGAGAGAGAGAGAGAGCACCACATTCTCCCCTTTTTTTCTTTTAACTTTTTGTTGTCTTGAGAATCAAACCCAGGACCTCACACATGGTAAGCAAGTGTTCTACCACTCAATTATATCCCAAACCCCATATTGTACAGATTTTTTTTTTTTTTATCATTAAGGTTTCGGTGTTCCTTACACATTCTGGATATTAATGCCTTGTCAGATGTACAGTTTGCTGTGTAGAAGCTTTAAGTTAGATATAATCCCTTATGTATAGTTTTGCTTTTGTTTCATGTGCTTTTGGGATCTTAACCAAAAAACCCCTCTCATTCCAGTGTTCCAAAGTGCTACACTTATGTTATATCCTAGTAGTTCCATAGTTCCAGGCTTTTAAATTTAAGTATAATTTATTTCAATTTGATTTTTTTCTTGTTAACTGGTAAGAGATAGGAGTCAAGTTGCATTGTTCTACATGTGGATATCCAATATTCTTATCACCATTTATTGGAAAAAAAACCCTTTCTCCAATTCTGTATTCTTAGCATGTCAAAAATCAATTGACTGTAGGTATATGGGTTTATTTCTAGGCATACTATCCTGTTTCATTGGTCTATGTGTCTTTTTTAATTCCAATACCATGCAATTTTGATTACTATAGCTTTGTAGTATATTTTTGATTTAGGAAGTTTCCTGCTCTGAAATACTGAATAAATTTGGTTATGGGAAAAACATACCTTGATACAATAAAAGTCATGTAGGCCATTTGTTAAAAGCCAATAGGTAACATTATTCAGTGGGGAAAAGATGAAAGATTTCTTTCCAAGACCTGGAACAACACAACTGAGTGCTCAAAATCTTAGCCAGAACAATCAGAATTAAAGGGCATCCAAATTGGAAAAGAGGAAGTCAAATTGTCACTATTTGTAAATGACATGATCTTATGTAGGAAAAAACCCAAATAATACAAATAAATGAATTCATAAAAGTTGTAGGATACAAAACTAACATACAAAAACTAGTAGTATTGTTATCTGCCAACATGAATTATCTGAAACAGAAATCAAGAAAGCAATCCCATTTACAGTACTCACAAATAAGTAAACACAATACCTAAGAGCAAATTACTATATCTCTATGATGGAAATCATAAAACTTATCAAAGTAATTGAAGAGGACTCACATGCACATGTGCATGCACACACAAATGGAAAGACACCCTATTTTCACAGGTTGAAAGAAACAACATTGTTACAATATTGAAGCAGAGAAACTTTTTCTAGGTATCACCCAGGGAACTTCCTTATGACCTAAACAGTATCACATATTCAGTCCTGAACCAATTATCAACAAGGTGGATAAAAGTGCAAGAAATACCAAGACTCACTCCCTGAAGCTATAGATAACTTTTTGGACAACTTTTGGACAACAAAACAGAAAAAGAAGAGCACTTGAAAAAGTTTGGATTCTGTAATGCTGGCAAGAAGATGAACGAAAGTGGTTGTAAAGAAAGAAGGAGTTAAGATAGATAAATAAGGGTGTTTCTGCCATAGCTTATCATGAGGAAAAATCTATCAGCAAGAGAAGTAAAGATATAGGATGGAGAGCGGGAAGTGGGTGACAGTAAGTTTCTGGTTAATAAAAGAGCTGGGACAAGTGCTACAGTCTGGCTGGGCACAAAATCACCAAGCCACCACAAAGCCTTGTAGATTCAAACAGCAACTCTTTATTCCCGAACTCTCACGGACCCTCTACCCACACATCCGGTGAACACACTGCTCTGTGCACCAGTTCTCTCAGAACCCAGCAAGAACTCAATGGGGAACTCCAAAGAGCAGGCGCCTGAGGCAGCAGGATACGCCCTAATCCTGGAGTCACCCTAATCCCTGAGCAGGGTCACCTTTCAACCCAAAAATGCCATGTGTCATTCCTACTTGGCTATGGCTCTCAGGAGACAAGGATGGCAGAAGCCAGGACTCAAGTAGAGATAAGTCTTGGACATGAGACTCTCTCAGTGCACTGAGAACAGTGGAGGTTAGGCAGAAGAAGAGGAAGTGTCATTGACAAGTTTTCAGAGTTGGTATGGGGTTGTATCAGATATAAGTCAGCTAATATAAATCACAGTTTATATAAGCAACACTATCTGCAAGTTGCCAGAGCTTGCTGGGAACATTGAAGAGGCCAGACTTTAAAGACAATGAAATCACCAACTAACAAAAGAAAGATGATTAATTCCTAGATGGATTTGAAAACTTTTACTAAGCTAAATAGGATTAAGGGGGAAATGAGATGGAGAAGAATCTTCTGTGTAAAATTTATCTTCAAAAATCTTTATAGGCTGGGCATGATGACACATGTCTGTAATCCCAGCAGCTCCAGAGGCTATCAAAGAGTTAACAAGTCAGAGTCTCCTCTTCAGCCTCTGTTTTCTAGGCAACCCTGTAGAAAACAACAAACAGCTGGATTGCTGACCTATTCAACAATGCGAAAACAATGAGGCTCTCTGCCAATACTCAAATGCACAACTCCAATTCTTGAAAACTGCTCAGATAGCCAAACTGAGCCCTTAAAAGAATAATCCAAACTTAAAAGAAATCGTATAATTATTTAAAACAACCCTTGAACAATACCTAGCACCGGTCTGGCACAAACTAAACACTTTACATTTTTATTAGGTGGTTGGTTCATATATTTCCACACAATTTTAGGTAGAGTAATGGATGGTATGGAGGGAAATAAAGCATTTATTGTTTTTTAGTTGTGCATATGTACAATAGGGACAAGCTAAAATTACTCAGTGAAGTTTAAAAAATGTTTTTGTTCTCAGAACTGCTTCACATGGGAGGGCTGTGTACAGAAGTAAGAATATGAACCTATTGATAGAAATCCATCTAGGGGGCACAAAGGCCAACTAGAAGTGCCTAATGTTTATTCCCCACAAAAAAAGGACCAAAATTATAAATAATTACATTTCAACTAGAGTGCCTAAAGGAGACTTCAGTACCTCACTTTCAATAATGAATAGGTCAGTGAAACAGAAAATCACAAATACCAGATTTGACCTGGACTTTAAACCAAATGGATTTTACCAACACATATAGTACTTCAAACCAACAGCAGCAGAATGCATATTCTTTTCTAGTGCACATGGAACATTCTTCAGGATAGACCATATTTGCTAGAAAACAAGGTGCAACAAATTCAAGAAGGTTGAAACCACATCTAGAAATGTTTCCTACCACAACAACATGAAACCAGAAATCAGTAACAGGAATAATATTCGAAAATTAACAAATACATGAAAATTAACAACAAATGGGTCAAAGAGGAAATCAACAGGGTACCTTAAAAATATTCTGAGACAGATTTCCATAGAAACACAACATATCAAAACCTTTAGGACTCAGCAAAAGGAGTTTTAAGAGAGTAGTTTATAGTAAATAAAAACTGTGTTAAAATATTTCAAATAGGGCTGGGGCTGTAGCTCAGTGGTGAAGTGCTTACCTCGCATGTGTGAGACACTGGGTTCCACCTCAGCACCATATAAAAAAATAAAGATATTGTGCCCATCTACAACAACAACAAAAAAAATTCAAATAAATAGCCTAAAATTACACTTCAAAGACCTACAAAAAGATAAAAAAGTAAACTTCAAATTAACAGAATGAAGTAAATAATGAAGATCAGAATAGAAGTAAATCATACAGAGAACAGAAAAGCCATAGGAAAAAATCAAGAGTTGGTTATTTGAAAATAACACGCAAAATCAACAAAAAGAGAGAAGACTTAAATAAAAAATATCAGAAATTAAACTGGAGATATTACAATGTATACCTCAGAAATACAAAGAATCATGGAGGGTTATTATAAATAATTACATGACAATAAATTGAATAACCTAGAAGAAATAGATAAATTACTAGGAAAGTAAAATCTTCAAAGATAGAATCAAGAAGAAATAGAAAGCTTTAGCAGACCAATAATAAACAAAGGAATTGAAGAAGTAATTAAAAACCTTCCAACAAAGAAAAGCCCAGGACCAGATGGCTTCACAGTTGAATTCTACCCAACATTCAGAAGAGAATTATTACCAACATTTCTTAAACTCTTCCAGAAAAAAAAAATAGAGCTAGAGAGAATAGATCCAAACAAAATTTTCTGAGGCCAGCATCACCTTAATACCTTAATATCTAAGCTAAGACAAAAACACCACAGAAAATAAAACCACAGGTCAATATCTCTGATGAGATATTGCATAAGATATGAACATAAGATATGAGTCCATAAGACTACATATCGAAAGGACTATGCATTATAACCTAACAGCAATTATTCCTGACATGCAAGGCTGGTTTGACATGTGTAAATCAATAAAGTGATAGTCACATTAACAGAATAAAAGGCAAAAACCACATGATTCTCCCAGTTGATGCAGAAATAAAAAAACATTATTTCAGAATGGTTAGCATAATTTCTTGATGAAACTCATAAAAGTTTAGGCATAAAAGGCCAAAGGGATATGAAAAGATGATCAACATCACTAATCATCAGGGAAATGCTAATTAAAACAATTATGAGATACCATCTCACACCCATATAGATGGCTACTTTCAAAAAGATGAGATACAATGTTGGCAAGGGTGTGGAGAAAAGGGAACCCCAGTATACTGCTGTGGTAAAGTAGATATGGTATGGAATTTCCTAAGGAAATTAAAATAGGATTACCAGGTGATCCAGTAATCTTTAATCCTGGGTACATAACTAAAGGAGATGAAATCACTACCTCACAAATATATCTACATTCCTATCTTCAATGCAGCATTGTTTATAATTGCCAAGATATGGAAACAACCCAAATGCTCATAGATGGATGAATGGATAAAGACAATGTTATAGATGATGATGATAGTGATGATGATGATGATGATGATGATGATGATAGACAGAGAGATAGATAATAATTCATCCTTTAAAAAGTGGAAGATATCCCGCCATTTGCCATAGTGCAAATAGACCTGGATGACATTATGCTTGATTAAATTAACCAGACACAGAAAAAAAAATGTATGTTCCCACTTATATGTGGAGGAGGGTGAGGGAGGGAGGGAGGGAGAAGTAGATAGATCAAGGGTATAGAGAATGAAATAGTGGCTACCATGCTAGGTGGAGGTAAAGAGGAAAATATAGAGAAGTAGGTGAAGGATAGAAAATAGTAGATATGTAGGAATGAACAAGTCAAGAGATTTGATGTACAACATGAGGATGAAAATTAATAAAATTTATTAGAAATTTTGTTAAATAAATTTTACTTGCTTTTGTCATAAAAAAGTAACTGTGAGATGATAAAATAAGCTTTATTATAATATCCATTTTACTCTGTGTATTCCATGGTATAAATGTAAAATATAAACAATAAATTTTATTATAAAAAACTAAAAGGAAGAGATGTAAAAACAACTTAATCCATGATAATTTGGGTAGTAGCATGAAACCACTGGAGAGTAGCAATAAGCCAGACCACAGGTGACAGCTGTCAGTTAAAAGGCAAGTGTTCCAGGACTTGTTGACCCACACACAAGACATCCATAAGACTACACTTTATTCTACAGTAGTATTATAACTGTACACTTGAGTCTATTACATGTATGGTATTGTACTTAATCTTATCAGCTGTGGAATTCAATACTGAGTGCTTTAACAAATAGTATAGACAAGTCTACTTGTAGCATGAAGTTGAAGTGTGTGTACAATTCTAATTTATTCTAGAATCTTCAGAATTTAATTCATTTGCATATATGCTAATACTTCAGAATGGGCAAGAACTAGCTATTCTCTTCTAAAATACAAAATAAAATAAAATTATAAAGTAAAATAAGTCCAAATGTAAAAATTGTTAGAATTTTAAAAGCACCTTAAAAATAATATCCATCTCTAATGATGCATCCATCTCTAATGATAATTTTTAAATAAACATTATATATATATACAAATACAACTGCTGACAGAAGATTCTCAAAAAATATCTAATGAATAATAAATTAATGGTATAGTATCTTAAACAATAATTTCATGAAGAATATGATTATACTCACTTTATAGTAAAGGAAACCTGAGTCTTAAAAGGTGTATTTTTTGCCTGAAAACACTGAATATCAGATATTGAGCCAATATCTTTTTATATAATGCCAATTATTATTACCTTTACAACATATTCTAAGCAAAATTAATATGGACCAATTTTTAGAAAGTCAATTTTTATTCATTCATCAAATATTTATTATCTTCTATCTGAATATTTTTCTGGTATAAGCCATTACACCATTACATATTTTATATAACTCAAAAATCTGTGCAATTAACATGGAAAGTAAGAAGAGCAGCTGTATTTTATAATTTTATCTTTCTACAGATCTCTATGTGCCATTAAATGTATCACATTAGACCATATAGCCCTCAAAATAAAATTACCTGCTGGGTGTGGTGGTACATGCCTGTAATCCCAATGGCTCCAGAGGCTGAAGCAGGAGGATTACAATTTATTGATTTAGGCTCAGCAATTTAGCAAGGCATTAAGCAACTGAGACCCTGTCTCTAAATAAAATACAAAAGTAGGGCTGGAGATGTGGCTCAGTGGTTGAGTGCTCCTGAGTTCAATCACCAGTACAAAAAAAAAAAAAAAAAAAAAAAGAACAACATAGAGAAGTGAAGGAAAAGTTTACTTTGGCTTATGATTTCCATGATCTTAGTCCAAATCAATCAACTCCATGGCTCTGGTCTTGAGTTGAAACAGACCACCATGGTGGAAGGACAAAGAAGAGGAAAGCTGCTCAGGTCATGGCATACAGGAAGCAAATAGTGAGTGAGGAATCAGGAAAAAATATAATCTTCAAGTGCACACCTCTCTTGCTCTACTTCCTCTGGCCACATCCCATCTACTTCAGTAACCACACAATAATGATTCAAATTATTAATCCAGCAAATGGATTAATTCACTGATTAAGTCACAGTTCTACTAACCTAATTATTTTACCTCTGAACATTTCTGCATTAACACATGAGCTTTCTGGGGTATGCCTCTTATCCAAACCATAACACTGTGTACATGCATATATATTACCTACTCTTATTCTCTTGTTTTACTATTTCAACCATAGTCCATTCATACCATCATCAATACCATGAAAAATTTCTTCTAATGATGTATCCATTCAGATATTTTCTAAAAAATCATACACAAAATTTTGAAAATTAGATTTTCAAAATTTTCAAAATTCATGTTCTTTCTTTGCTTTCATTCTCAATGTTTAAAGAATTCAGGGTGTCACTTTCATGATAGAAATCAACTGCTTTAAATTTTGATGCCATCTCAAAGAGATTCAAAGAAGGTACTAGAATTTAAAGTCTTCCTTTGAAATAACAATAACATCAACAAAAAGGAAAAAGTCAAGAAGATTGGTTTCTCTCTTCCATTAGCGATCTTTCTTATAAGTTGCTAATGTCTAATTCTCTTTTCTGTCTAGAAAGTAAGTATATGCTGCATTAGGTTCAGAATTACCACATATATAAACCTTGTGGGGACCTTAACAAATGCCATAATTTACATTTGGGTAAAAAACACACCATAAACAAAATTATAAACATCAAAGACTGAAGGCAAGATTCTCTTAAAATTATTGGAGAGTGTCATCTAATATACTAAGCACATTGATGAGATGCCTCTTTAAACGTATGCTATTTAGAACAGGAATCAGCAGCCAGGTGCAGTGGCATATGCCTGTAATCCCAGAGGCTCAGGAGGCTGAGGCAGGAGGATTACAAATTCTAGGCCACATTTACCTTTTTAGTGAGTTGCTAAACAACTTAGTGAGACCCTGTCTCAAAATAAAAAAAGTAAAAAGAACTAAGGATGTGGCTCAGTGATTAAGCACTCCTGGGTACAATTCCCGATATTAAAAAAAAAATCAAAAACAAAAACAAAGAACAAGCATAGTTATTCCATTTTAATCTGTTAGCTGCTTAAATTTAACTGCTGTTTACTAAAATATTTCCAGTGTTTATTATTTCAACTTGTACTGATACCTTCTCTTATACCATAAGTTTAGTATATCTTTTAACTTCCTGAATATGACATGCAAAAAAGCTCTTTTAGATGTGACCCCTGCCTTG
The DNA here is from genome assembly GCF_045843805.1 of Urocitellus parryii. NCBI lineage: Eukaryota > Metazoa > Chordata > Mammalia > Rodentia > Sciuridae > Urocitellus > Urocitellus parryii. Next base: position 63,159,493 of record NC_135538.1, read on the forward strand.
CTGGCCATCCTTGTTATTCACTAAACTTGTCTCCTCAGGTTTTTCCTTCCTCCAATCTAAGTAACTGTTATTTGCAGTTTAAATGCATCAACTCCATTATCTCTATGCCTGCGAACATGTGCTCTCTGTGTCTGTCTCCATACTTCCACTTCCCTGGTCAACTCAGACTCCTACTCCACATAAAAATAATTGCTCTGCTTCCTATGTTTCTTCATAGTGCTCTTTGTGTATCTTCAGCAAATCATTCCTGTGAGATAATATGTATTGATTTTTCTTTTGTTCTTGTTGTTTTTACTGTGCTGAACAAGTTAAGTATATATCATATTTAATTTTCTAAAAACTCTAGGAGGTTGGTACATTTATTACCTCCATTTTACAGACTCCAATTCATCTCCCAAGGGCAGTAAGTATCAGATACAGAATTCAAACCCAAGTCTGACTAATCACAGATATTTTGCTCTAAAAAATATGTTATATCTAAATATCATAATATATTGTAATAATGGCTGCAAATTCACTGCCCTTTTCTTAAATATGGTCAGACAAGGGATGTGGTTTTTAGCACACTGTGGAGAAAACTCTTCAAACTTGCTGACAAAAATACCCCATGCCCAAGAATTTTTTTTGATCTCTCAATAAATATTTTAACATATAGGTGTTCCTTGATATACAATTGGGTTGTGAGCTGAAAATATCATGTGAGAATGCACTTAATACATGTACCCTACTGAATATGAATATCATAGTTTAGCAATATGGTACATTGTATAATATCATTTTACACTCATTTCTGCTGACCAGCACCTTAAGAGTAATGTGTTCCATATGACTGGCGTGGGAAAAGATAACACTTCAAAATAGTTCCTACTATTTTGAGCTGTTATAAGTTTGGGACTTACAAGATGGTAATAATTCAGTTCCTAATTAATGCTTTATTTTTCTTAAGAGATTAGTAATTGAGTAATATCTGCTAAATATTATCACAAAGTTTGCAAGCTGTGGTTTCCACAACTCATCTTGTCCTCTGCCTAATACTCTTCTCTCTTATACTTGTTTTCTCTCCTCCCTCTTCCCTCTCTCTCCTCTCTCTCTCTCTCTCTCTCTCTCTCTCTCTCTCTCTGTCTTTTGCTGATTTTTCATTATTTCTAATAGATTAATAATAATGTTTCTGTGATCCTGTCTTTACATGCTTTCAGTAACCTAGCATGAAGTATGTCTCTCTGATTTAGGGTTATTAACTCACATATTATAGCTGCATGTGCTCTTGCATCTGTGTCCAGTCTCAAGTCTGATTTCCTTCCTTTGTGTCACTTCTATCCTTACCATTTGCATAACACTTTCCTTAATGGAGAATATAGCAATTGGAGTTGAGTTATCCTGCTGTTTTCTCTCAGCTGGTAACATTTGTCAAGGTTCCTCAAGAGCAAGTCTAGCCCTTTTTTTTACTGAGTTACTTCTTCTACATAAAATAAAAAAGACCATTTTGGTGTTATTAGTATTTGTCAAGCTTTGCACTAATCTTTTTAGGGCATTTCTGAGACCATTATTTCAGTTCCCAACTACATAACTTATTCAAAGAGATTAATCCATTGAAAGGACTCAATGTCTCTCAACTGACTTGCTCTTGAGCTTAGAAATATAGAAAGGTCATTTCCGGTCCTAGCTACAAGGAGCACAGATGCAGATGATTCCTGATTGCTCAGCTCTACTTTAGCTGTGCACACTTTTCCCAAGAAGTACCAAAGGCAATACCCCTACAAATTCATTTTATTACTGTTTTTGATGCCTTAGGCTTAAATCTTGGATCCCATTTCACACCAGAATTTATTTACCAACATAAACATGCACATCTTAGTCCTTTCTTTATCAGGAAAGAGAGCAGCAAACCAATCTATAGCGTTCCCATTGGCCTTAAAATCAGAACACATCAGGAGTGCCTTGTTAGATGAATTTAGCAGCAGGGAAGCCTGCAGCTCATCAGCTTTCTATTCCTCAAAAGTAGGTACTTACTGCAGTCAAGAGGAATTATTCCTGAGGATTTCTGGTCATGGGGATGTTTTCATTACCTTAAAAAAATGTCAGAATAAGACAAAAGAAAAGTCTTCATATTTGTTTTCCCTTCAAATACTTCATTTGATTTAAATGTCCTTTGGTGGCCTCTCAGATTGTTTTAATAAGTAAGTGAAAATTATATGTTCAAATAAAATCCAGTTTGATAGTATTTTTTGTTCATTCGTTAAACATTTAGACAATCTACAGTGGCTCAGGTGCTATGGTAGGTACATAGGTAGATATAAAATATAGGGGGCTCAGTTATGGCTCAGTTATGGAGCACTTGCCTAGTATATATGAGGCATTGGGTTCAATTATCAGTACCACATAAAATTATAAATAAATAAAATAAAAAGCTACTTTAAAAAGTAGAGGTCTCTGCCATCAAGGAGGAATCAACTCATATTAATGGATAATGATAAGGATTTTGAATGACATACCAAAGGAAGTACAGACATGATATTTTTGTCAGTGTTCAAAAATACTTCATAGCAGAATGACATAGGAAAAGAGAAGGAAGTAAATTCAGTGGTATTAGGCAGCTAATATGTTCAAGACTGATCACGTACTTAAAAAAGCCATCTCACTTGATCTTTACCACTTTCCTTTTATATAGATAATTTTCCCATTTTTAGATTTAAAAAATGAGCTTTAACAGGTTAATAAACCTATCTACATCTTATGATAGAAGAAATACTAAAAATCTACCTGATTCCAAAGCAATTATGTATTCCACTACATGATGTGGCCTTCCAGTGGTCATTTGAACTATGTGTTAAGGGATGACTGTGCAATTTTTAAAAGAATATACCTCAAAGGAGTTTTATGGGTACAGAAGACAGGGGAGGTAATTCTAGTCAGAGGGATCAACAAGGTAAAAAGAAAGGAATGTAAAATAATAAAATAAAAAAGGAAGAGAAGCTGAGGCTAAACTTGAATAATGATAAACTTCCCCACCAAGACCTAAGTAAGGAACACTAAGAATATTATAATTTTATGTTGTGTACTTCATAAGTCTCCTTGCCTATTTGAAACTTTTAAGACATATTATAACCTTGATGTTTCCAGATAGAGAAATCTGATATATAGGAAATTAAGTAACTCCTTCAGGGACTTAAAACTAGGAACTTGTGGAGTTGATAACAAATACAAACAATTGCTTTTATCTACTGCATAGTACTACCTCCTCAGTTTGGGTCACTAATAGAAGCTTCTTAAAGTTACAAGTATTATTCATGTGAGAGAAGAAATAAAATGCAACTACATATCAAATTTGGAATGCTATATGGATGTCAGAATGACTTGGCTTTATCATCTCTCATTTTGTCAACCATGAGAGTTTATTCAAAATATATGTTGTCAAGCAAAAACTAATTCTCTCTCTTGCTTCATTTTTTTCCTTTGGGGTTTTGTTTTATAGAATAAATTTCCAAGATTTAGAAGACCATACCTACTAGCTCAAAATATTCAGTGTCTATTTATAGAAATATAATCATATGACAAGTCAGAGAATAGAGCATTTATGCTATTCAAGGATTCCTTAACTTCTTTGACTGAGATACATGTGTGTCATCAAGAAATAAATGAACAAAGAGTCTGCTCCTTTTATGAAAGGGTAAGTTTCTGACCTCTGGCAATAATAAATGAAAATTCAGTGGAGAGAATGAAAAAAATAAAATAAGTAAACAAATAATTCTGAAAAGTGAACAAAGCAGATAGATTATACCAAGGAGTTGGAATTTGGAGGATGAGACTGACAGTTTCCTGTTTTTTTGTGGCCTTGTCTTGTGGGCAGTCACAAATACATTGGCAGAGGGGAATAGCTAAAACTAACAGGAAATTGACCATGTTTCTGGATAGAGGAATTAAATGAGGAGCATGGGGCAACCAGAGCCATCAGAGTGAGAGAGAATCCAAAAGCCAGTGATCAAAGCTGCTGCCAATCACAAGTAGGACAAAATTTGAAGTTTTAATCTCATCAAATTAATTGTTTTTTAGAACAATAGCACTCTTTGAAGAATACAACAGAATCAAGAGAGTCCAAAACATAACATGCACAATATCTAGGACATTATTCATAATTACAATGTACCCAAGGACCTAGAAAAATGTGACATTCTCAAGCATACTTTCAACAATGAAGAAGCTCAGAGATAACACAAAGTGCAAACTATACCTAGACATATAATGTAAAACCCTTAAAACCGAAGAAAAAGAAAATATCCTGAAGGGTATCTAGGTTAGTTCCACAATTTAGCTATTGTGAATTGTGCTGCTATAAACATTGATGGGACTGTATCACTGTAGTATGTTGTTTTTAAGTCCTTTGGGTATAGACCAAGGAGAGGGATAGCTGGGTCAAATGGTGATTCCACTCCCAGTTTTCCAAAAAATCTCCATACTGCTTTCCATATCGACTGCACCCATTTAGATGTTGATGGACCTTTATTTTATTAATTTTTTACATGCAGTGCTGAGAATCAAACCCAGGGCCTCACACATGCTAGGCAAGTGCTCTACAACTGAGCCACAATTCCAGCCCCTTATTTGTATTCTTAATACTGCCATTCTGACTAGAGTGAGATGAAATCTTAGAGTGGTTTTTATTGCATTCCTCTAATTGCTAAAGATGTTGAACATTTTCTCATATACTTGTTAATTGGTTGTATATCATCTTCTGAGAAGTGTCTGTTCAGTTCCTTGGCCCAGGAGCAAATTGAAATGGCACATTATATACAAGGAAACACCAATGATCAGTAGAGAGTGGAGTATAGTAAAAGAGACAATGTTGTTTCCAGACCTACACTAAGAGAAATGCTGACAAAATGTCCTAATGTTGAAGGAAAATAATACCAGGAGGAATTTTGGGTCTTCAGAAATAAATAAAATCAGAAGATCATTAGAAATGGTAAATAAATGATAACAAATAATTATTTCTCTTATTTTTAAAATACATTATACTGTCTAAAATAAAGATTATAGTATTTGGTAGGGTTTCTAGTGCACATAAGTGTAATTCATATAACAATGATTACATGTAGGAGATTACATAAAGGATAAATGGATATATGAAAGTATGTGAAGTGAAACAATATTATTTTATGTGAAGTGAAACAATAATAACGTAAAGTAGACTTTTAAAACTTATAAATGTATGTTTTAAATTCTAGTACAATCCCTCAAAATGAAGAGTTATGGGTAAAAAGGCAAAAGATAATTTTTATGGAGTAAAACAGCTTTTAAATAATCCAAGGAAAATTTAAAAAGGAAAAAGAAAAACAAAACAAAAACCTAAAGAAGAAACAATGCAAATAATAAAATGATAGATATCATTTTAGCCATATAAATAATGATACTAAATAGTAATGTATCCTTCAGGGTATTAATCAATCAAAAAAATGAAAAAAAGAAGATTTTCAATGGAAAAATCCAGCATACATTAACTTACTCAAGTGATCAAGGTTAACTTTACCATTAAGATATAGCAACATCATGCACTCCCCTATATGATATCTGCAGTGAACAAATAATTTCTGTATTTTTCTTGCCAAAATTCATTATCTCATCTAAATATCAGACAAATTTAAACTGAGGGATTTCATTGTAAGAAATTTGACTGGGTACTCAACAAAAGTGAATAAATCATGAGGGAAAAGGAAAGACTATGGAACTATTAGACTTGGGAGTAGATAAAAGTAATTTAACAACTAAGTATGCTATAGGATCATTGACTGCATCCTGAAACAAGAAAAATAACCTAGTAAATAAACTTGTGAAGCCCAATTAAATTTATAGGACAGCTGAATATTAACAGTAATTTCTTAGTCTATATTGTGATATTATGTATGCATGCAGTATGTTAGCATTAGGGGAAGCTGAGCAAAGATTCTCTGGGAAAGTTCTGAATCTTTTTCCTACTTTTAATTAAAGTCTAAAATATTTAAAAATCAAGTTTAAAAAGCATGAATGAATTCATGTGCCAATTAAAGGAAAAATATTACCAGAAGAATAATAAAGAAATAGTATGTTTTCTACAAAAATATACCCTAAATTTAAAGAAATTCATAAGTTCAAAAATAAATGGGTTTTTAAAAAAGAAACTCATAAAAATAGCAAACATATAAAGGCTAAAAAAATTCATGAATATCAGTAGAAGTACACTTAAAGTCAAAGAGGATTGATAGAGATAAAGAGGAATGTTTTATAATATAAAAGGATCAATTTCTTGAAAAGAAAATGAATTCTTAGTAATTATTACTAGTGGCTATAATTATTTATTGGTAATATAAACTCAAATAAATTAACCAATGTTTCAGTATAACTAATAATATCTTATAATTTTATTTCCATATACTAGCAACTAATAATTGGGAAATGAAAATTTTAAAACTCATTTACAATCAAACCAAATGTTGCATGAGAGAACTAATTTTATAAGATACATACACTATCTCTTCACTCAAAACTACACAACATTACTGAGCTAAAGTATAGAATATCTAAATAAGTACAGGAATAAATGATGTCCATGGGTTGAAAACTTCAATATTTTTTTAACATATCTGTTCTCAAACAAATTAATTTAGAGTTAAAAATAATACTAATGAAAATTACAAGAATATTTTAAGGAGAAATTGACAAGCTGATTAGAAAGTTTATGTGGAAATGCAGATAACCTAGACTACCTAAAATAATTTTCAAAAAAAAAAAAAAACAATTGGAGGACTTACTTCAATTGATTTCAAGGCTTAATTATAAGTCTACACCAAACAAGAGAGTGTGGTATAACAAAATAATGTATACATATTTTTTAAAAATAAAAACAGCCATTATTAAAATGTGATCTTGGACTGAATTAAATATATTTCTCAAATAAGAACAGATTCCCCATTACCTTCTTATTACCATACTCTCATAAGTGAACAGTGCAGTTTTCCATAATGTAAATTATCTGTAATATCTCAATGGGTTTATCACAGAAGCAGACATTAGAGACATTTGTAATTATAAAACATTCTTTTCTTAGTAATTTTTGGAGTATTTAAATATTTTCATAAATGTATGTTGTTTAGGTTAACACAGTAAGATTATTATTGACAATGTTATGAAAACTAATAAATATAAATATTTTTTAAATTTCTCAGTGTTAGTTTCTAGTAGTGTAAGTATTACTACATATAACTCATATAAACAACAACACAAAAGAGTGTTTAGGGTTCTCAGTAATTTTTAAGAGTAAATAGGATTTTTTTTAAAAAGATGAAAACCACTGGAAAAGAGAACACAGAAGTAGATCCATATTAAAATCCTGAAAATGTTTTCAACAGAGATACTAAGAAAATTTAGTGAAAAAGGAAAGACTTTCCAAAGATTGTTTCAAGAAATGTTAGATATCTGTATGAAAAAAATACAAACACCTACTCTTACACTTTACCATACAAATAATAATTCTAAATGTATCATAGACTTTAATATAAAAAGCAACCATTATAAAATTTCTAGAAGAAAACATTTTAAAAATGGATGATATGAAGATAGGCAAATGTATTCTTGAGATACAATCATAAAAGATAGTAAATAATAGCCTCTATCAAAAGTTAAATGTTTTTTCTTTGAAAGATTCCTATATAAAAATAAAAAGGCAAGTCTTTGAATGAATGGTAGGAAATATTGCAGTACATTTATTTGATAAAAATATTTTATATCTGAATAATAAAATAATGTTACAATACAATAAGATTGCACTCAATAAAAATAAGAAGAAAATTACTTTGCAAATGAAAATATATGAATAACGAATAAATTCAAGAAGCCATGCTAATCATCAGTAGTCATCAAGGAAGGAAAATTAATGAGATAGACCCCATTGGAATGGTCAAATTCAAAAGGACCTACAGTTCAAAGTCTTGGTAAGTATATGCAGCAACTAAGATTCTCCTATACTGCATACAAGATTTCAACATGGTACAATCATTTTTGAAAACTATTCATCAGTTTTGTAAAGCAGTTAAACATATACATGTCATATGACCCAACCACTCCAGGTATTTTCAGAAAGATATGAAAATATAGGTCTACAGAAGGTTTGCACATAAATATTCATAGCATTTTAATTCACAAAATTCAAAATCACAAACAACTTAAACATCAATTAACAACTAATTGGTTATATAAAATGTGATATTTTCCAAACTAAGGAACAGTACTTAGCAGTAAAAAAGGGGGCAATTAAAAGATACAACAGCAGGAATCAACACAAAATCATCTTGGGTGTTAAGAGCCAAAGGGTATATATTCTGTGAACACTTTTACATAAAATTGTTAAAAATGATGACTAATTTATAGTAATACAATAAAAAATAAGAACAATGTTTGCCTGGAGCTATGGATAGCAGATCTAATAAGCTGTAATGGTGAAATGGGATGCAAAAAGTCTCTTGGGAATAATGGAAATGTTCTGTTCTTGACTGAGGAGGTGATTTCATGGGTATATACTTCTGTCACACAAATCAATTTGGATACTGTGTATTGCATGTATCATTGATAAACATGTTACAAAAAGAAGAAGAAATTAGGAGGGCTTAGAATGTGGCTAAGTGGTAGAGTGATTGCCTACCATGCATAAATCAATGAGTTCTTCCAACTAAAACACACACATGCACATAAATACAAAGTTAATATTCTATCAATGTGACCTCTAAATAAATTTTTATCCAACATTTATTAGCACTCACACATTGGTTAGAATTACATATCCATACCACTGCTCAATTTACTCATTCAACAAATAGTATTGTTATTTGGAGCATATTGAAAGAAAAAGAATATCTCGACTACTTATATTCTGAACCTGGAAAGAATGGCACAATCAGAACAGATTGAGCCTTAATAAGGAAACATGCTCAGAGAGGGCAGCTTATCATTTTTTTGCCTGATAACATCATAACTGTGATTACCATTATTTGATGGTCTACAGCCATTTCAAATACAGTATTACTTTTTAAATATTATTAATAGATTATGTTAATTTGGAACTTCACAATATAAAAAATGGGTTAGTTAAGCATAAGTAAAAAGTCATATTGTGAAATGGATCATGTGCATTTCATCAAGCGTCAGTTTAGGCAAGTATACTAATTATTATAAATACTACATATCTAATAATTAGTATATTTGCCTATATACATATTTAATATGAACCAATCCTCATAAAAAAAGAGTTTATAAAACTTTTTCTCATTAATGCATCTTAAAAGTCTTCTTCTGTTTGGTTGTTTTTTTTTTTTTTTTTTAGTTCATTATTCTTTTGTTTTTGTCTGTATATATAATGTTGAACTATTCATTGGAGAAAGCCTCATGGATACAGACAATACTTGACCCAGGATGGCATAGGCAGGGTAAAAAGTCGGAGTTTTCTTAGTGTTGAAATCGGGTCACTAAGATGAGAAAAGCCCAATGGAGGTGGGAGAATGAGAACAGATAACAAAGATTGGTTCTGTTTATTTATTGAGAGGGAGGAGAACACCTAATCCCCAAAGAGTAATCATTCAGTTGCCTTTTTTTTATGCAGAAATCCTATATACAACTGTTCATTCTGTAAACCTCATAGATGAAGAGAAATGCCATGCTAGAATTGGAGAACCTGATATCTGCTTTGCTTTTGTATATCTTTGTTTATTCCTTGCTTTGTGATGCCTTTAAATGAGTTCCTCAGGGCTGAATAACCACATTTCACATAAATTGCAGAGATTGGGGTTTGTTTTTGTTTTGTTTTGCAATTACTCAAAGTTCAAAGTAGACTTTAGTTAGCTGTAAGTTTTAGTTATCATTATTATTATTTGTTTGCTTATTTGTTTTTTTGTTTATTTTTTGGTACCAGGGATTGAATTTAGGGGCACTTAACCACTGAACCACATCCCCAGCCCTATTTTGTATTTTATTTTGAGACAGGGTCTCAGTGAGTTGCTTAGCGTCTTGCCATTCCTGAGACTGGCTTTTAACTCTCGATCCTCCTGCCTCAGCCTCCTGAGATACTGGGATTACAGGTGGGTGTGCATGACCATGTCAGGCCTCATTATTGTTATTTCTGTTCACTTATTTGACATATTCAATTTTCACTTCAGTAGATGGGCTACTAGCTTAGCTTTTTCAGTTGTGCAACTCTGAACTGACCAAAGTTTTGCTACCAAAATCTGTGAATATCTCCATAATCAAAAGTGTGCACAAGAAATCAAGAGTGGCATGAAGAGGAATATCCATAAATCAGAAAACAGGGTAAAATTGGGTTATCACAACATGAAGGCCCATAAGCAAGAAGGAGCTGAAACTCAAAGCCATTGGATTAGAATGTTTGAGAGTAGGTAGTACTTCATTTGAACACAATCCTAGATTAGTACTTAAAATTGGCCTACATAATACAAGATTGTGTGTTAGGGACACAGAAAGGATAGGCAGTAGAACTGCTGCCTCATTGAAAATTACAGAGGTCTCTTTCCCTTCAGTGTGTATATCCTGCCAACTATAGTTACTGCTTTCTCTTTTCCCTCTATGTACCTGCCTGCCCTGGACAGCACTACTCTTTTCTGATGGTGGAAGAGATGAGAAGTACAGAGATTGTTCTGTTTGCTCAAAAAGGAAATCTCCAGATTAAAAATGTCTTGGAAATACCTCTCCTTTGGTACAAGCATGATTAACTCCACAATACCTCTATGCTGCCATATTCAACATCCTACACATGTACAGCAACACAGAAGTGTACATTATCTCTCATCTTTTTTGTGCAGACCTTACTGTAATTCCGTGATGTCCTGTCAGTTTTAACTCATTGATCTTTAGAAGGTCCTATATTTTCAAAATACAAACTGACATCTTTACTCAAGTTTGAAGACAGTGGAACAAAATACAACTAAAGTTTTTCTTCGCATTTTTCAGCTTTTGTATTACCTCATGTACTTGAATTCAAAGCATCAAAGAGAGGCAACAGTGAAATAATAAAGTTTGATTCCAGAAGCTGAGTTTCATTTCCGATTGCTTAGCAAGTGACAAGAGCCAAATCACAATGTTATGGAATGGATCTCAAATGCCCCCATAAAGGCTCATGTGTTAAAGTCTTGATCCTCAATGCAGCAATGTTCGGAGGTGGGCTTTTGGGAAATGATTGGATCGTGAGAGCTCTGACCTCATTGGGAAGGGGCCAAAGACTTTAGGAAGTGGGGCCTAGGTGGAAGAAGCAGATCACTGGAGGCATACCTCTTGGAATCACCTGGAAGGATACGTCTCTTCCCAGCTCCTTTCTCTGTATCTGCTTTCTAGATGCCAAGAAGTGAGAAGCTTTCCTCTTTCCCATATCCCTATCATGATATTCTGTCTCACCACATACCTTAACCATTGTGGCCATGGACTGAAACCTCTGAAACTATGATTCAAAATAAATCTTTTTTCCTTTAAGTTAATCTTCTCAGACATTTTGTCATAGTGGTGAACATTTGACATTCTCTCTGCATCCTCATCTGAACTGGAGATAATAACATCCCATCCAGTTACTGTGCAATATTCAATGAGGATTTCAGAATTTAGAGTGAATATACACAGAAAAACTGACAATATTAAAATAAGTATTATAAAATAAAATTTAAAACTATAACACTTGGTAAATTCAGCAGAGTTCACACTAACTTAAACACTAGTAGCTAAAATATGGATAGTTCATGTTTAGCTTATTCTAAAATTAATAAGGAGACTCTATTCTCTGATAGTTTTTAAAAGTATAATCCTTAAAATATAATCATTTTTGGAAGTATGATTATTATTTACATGAAGAAAAAGTTACCCTCATAGGCTAAATATTGTATTAGTTTCTAGAAAACTATACCAAAAAAAAAATCCCGATATTGTATGTAAAAAGTTAATGTACATTGAAATACAGGAATACATGGGCCTATTTTAGGAAGGTTAATAATATTATTTGTCAGAGACAACTATCATTATATTACTGATCTAGTCCTATAAAGATCAAGTCACAGGGCTGGGTTTGTAGGTCAGTGGTACTGCTTGCCTTGCGTGCATGAGGCAGTGGGTTCGATCCTCAGCACCACATAAAAATAAATAAAACAAAGATATTGTGTTCATCTACAACTAAAATAATATTTTTTGAAAAGCTGTTAAAAAGAAAGATCAAGTTACTTTGTCTCACTATACTATAGAAAAAGACAGAAAGTTTTTAATCAACTAGAGTTCAAAAGCAAAATGCTTGGTGCCTCTCTGAACATATCTGAGGAAGAGACAGGGATGGTCAACTTTGCTATCAGTCTAGACTTTGGTTGGCCCTGTAGCTATTGTTTTTGTTGACTTTTTTTTTCACTGATTTAAAGTTAGAGAAAGGAAGGATAAAGATCTTGGTTTTTTTTCATCAACAATTTGATAAATTTAGACTAATTTAGTACAACAATATTTTAAAATTCATTTTATTTCATGTATGATTTTAGTTTTCACATTATGACTGTGATCCTTTGAATGAAAACATCCCATATGGATCTTCATTCTAATTTCTTCTGCCTTCTACAACCTTCTCCTTTTTGCCCACCCAAATAAATTTATCAGCATCATGGGATAGAGACAATATTGCCTTTGACCTAGAAATGCCTGGATGAATTTCAATGTTGTCATTTAATAGGTGTGTGACCTTGAGAGAGTCGTGTAGACTTTCCAGGTGATAGAAAAATATCTGTGTTACATGTCCAAATCTCAAGGATTTCTTCTAGTTCTAAACAGTTCTGTTTTTGTTTTGTTTTGTTTTGTTTTCTCCATCAACAAATTGTGAAGATTCTTTTCTATGGATGCCAACTATTATGATTTGGATCTAGAATGTCCCCTGAAAAGCTTATGTGTTAAACTTGGTCCCAAAATGCCCCAATATTCAGAGGTTACAGCTTTGGGAAGTAATTGGATCATGATGGTTCTAACCTCACCAGTGGATTAATTCACTGATTGGTTAATAATTTGATGGTATTAGTGAGTGGTGATGGAAACTTTAGGAGGTAGTGCCTAGTTGGAGGAAGTAGGTCACTGGGGATGTGCCCTAGAAGTGTGTATCTTGTGCCTGGCCCTTCTCTCTTCCTCTTCCTCCCTTCCACCTCCTTTCCTTGCTGCAGTGAGGTGAGCAGTTTTCCTCTGCCACACCCTTCCACCTTGATGCTCTGCTTTACCTCTGGCACAAATCAGTGGAACTGGCTGACTGTGGACTAAAACCTCTGAAACTGTAAGCCAAAGTACATCTTTCCTCCTTCAAGTTGATTATGTCAGATATTTTGGTAACAGTGACAAAAAGCTGACTAACATACCAAATGTTCTCGCACATTCTCTCTCACACATTTTGTGGAGCTTGGGAAATGTAGTTAAAATAAAGCTGAATACCCATGGAAGGTTTAGCTATAAGAAAATTGTAAAATTCAATACTTATAGGAAAAATCATGATAATAATATCATTTAAATTGAAACAAAAATTGCTTTATTGAGATGAAAAGTTTTTTTAAAAATATATGAATTGTGTTCACAATTGACAAACTACTGGAACCATCTAGGTGTCCATAAATGGATGAGTGATTATAGGAAAAGTCACATATACACACATTGGAATTTTATTTAGCAATAAAGAAGAATGAAATTATTTAATTTTCAGGGAAATAGCTGGACCTTGAAAACATTATTTTAAGCAAAATAAGCCAGAAAGTCAAGGGTAATATTTTGTTTTCTCTCATATATGAAACCTGGAGAGGAAAAAAGGGAAAAAAGTGCAAGGGGAGGGATCTCATGAAAATCAAAGAGAGATCAGTAGAGGAGAGTAAAGGAACTGGAAAAGGGAAGAGGAAAGGGAATGGAAGGGGGAAATACTAGGAACAAATTATGTTGCTATATTGTGTGCATATAGGAACATGTAACAACAAATCCCACCATTATGTACAACTACAATGCTCCAATAAAAATATACAGATTGTGCATATATCTGATCAGTAATTCATTATCAAGAAGCTGATCCCCACTGAGGAGTGTATACATTAACCATTAATAAAAAAGAGAATTTTAGATAGAACAATAAGCTGTCAAATCCAACATGGCATATATTCTAAAATTCCAATGTTAGCCTACTGATTAATATGTTTGAAACCTTAACAAACAGATTTGTGAAATATCATGTGGACTTCTGATGTTCCAGGTTTAAGAGTCCTCTTAAGATAACAGATTTTCTGAATGTGAAGGCTCACTGACAGATTATAGAACTCTTCTATAGGTTAATAATGGTAGTATTATGGTTCAGATGTGAGGTGTCCCCCAAAAGCTCATGTGTGAGAGAATGAAAAAATGTTTGGAGGTTAAATGATCATGATCAGATCATGGAATCTGAATCAAATCAGTGATTAAATCTACTGATAGGGACGTATTGGGTAGTAACTGAAGGCAGGAAGGGTGTGGCCAGAGGAGATGTGTAGATGGGAATATGCCCTTGGGGTTTATATTTTATCCTTGAGGGGAACTTTCTCTTTCTCTGCTTCTTGGTGCAGAGAAATTTGTCCATGTCCTGACCTTTCTTCAGCCACATTATTCCACTATGATGTTCTGCCTCACCTTAAACCTCAGGAAATGTAGCTGGCTATGGACTGAAATCTCTAACACCATGGGACCCCAGATAACTTTTTTCTCCTCCAATTGTTCTTGTTAGGTCTTTTGGCCACAACAATGAAAACCTGACTAAAGCAAGCAGTTATTTTGGTAGCTTCAAAAGTAGAATATCACATATCATAGTAAAATACTCTAGATGCATCTTCACTGTCCTCTGGTTGCCTTTGCCCTTTTCCCCATTTAGTTATCACTAGATTTCTGGAGCTCTTGAACTTGAAAAAGGTTAGACAGCACACCACCAGAGCAGTTTGTGAGCATCAGCAGATTTAGCTTGTAATTTCATTGATCTATATGGGCTCACTGTTTGCAAACCAGCTGCTGCACTGTTCCCCCACAGCTACTGATCTCAGTAGCATTGATTTTTTCCCCCCTTACATTAACATAGCATTACTCCTTTAATGGGCAATAAATGACTGGATGTAAATACAATCAGGGCTGCAACAACAAAAGGAAAACGTCAGACTCATTTTTATTTAAGGGATTCTTTCCATTAATATTTGCCATAAAAATTATAACACAAATTATTGACAAAAAATAATGCAATTTTGATTTGAGTGCATTTTGTTCGTTTGTAGATATGTGGTGTCTGCCAAGTGGTCTTCTCTTCCCAATGCATTAAGCAGAGCAATACAATAACGGTGCTTTTATGGATACTGTAAATTTGCACTATTACCTTAGTACAGCTAAATTCTATTCATGAAAGAAAGCAAAAAAAAAAACAAAAACAGTTTAGACTTAACTCCACCTATGCTGAAAAGGAAGGCATTTATTTCTTATTGTGTCAGCTGAATAACGAACAGCTTTAAGACATTTGTTTATTTCAGTAATATTAGAGAAAATTTAATAATCTTTGACATAATAAACTAATTTGTATTAAGAATATAACCATACACATCTTTCTGATGTACATTTGAAGTGGGTATTTTTCTGTATGTGCAGGGTGAACCCTGTTTAGAAAGTATTTCTTAGATTACCTTTCTAGAATTGAACTTTGTGAATGATAAATGTGAGAAAGAATATAAAAAGCATGACTTTTAAAGTTAATTATAAATAGATATGTTTTAGATAATGAGAGATGTGAAGAAAACTGAAAAACATTTTCATTTGTGGTTATCAATTCATTTAAAAAGGCCAATAACCATATTAATCCCAACCAATAATTTTAACTCAGAATAAATCAGTGTAAACAATGCATTTATATATTTTATTTGTAAGTTTAAAATTTGGACTGTTTTCTGTTTATATGGACAATATATGACCATTGTTGCATATTCCACATAATCTCAATTACCAAGTTCAATATTTCCCTTTTTTCTTTGTTTGACATGGGTAAAAATCTTTTGAAAGCAGCTTTCTCAGATGTTGTACTCTAGGATTCAAACAAATATAGATTGAATCTCTTAAAAATGTTACTAAATATGAAATCTTCTTTTAAAATTACCTATTTTGGGCCACCCTTGAAACATCTCTATTACATTTTCTCAACATTTTTCTATCAGTTTTCAAATTTCACTGAGGTTCAGGTACCATTATACATCAAATAAGTGAAAATGATCATTTATTTTCAGCAAAAATTTTACTTGCTGTTTTGTCCATTAGTTTCTTTTTATAAAATTCAGTGCTTTATATAAGAGTCTTAATTTGAACTGATTTCTACCAGAATCAATGGTAGAAAGATGGAGAAACTATCTAGAACATCTACAATACATTCCAGGGAAACTCTTAAATTTCAACAGTTTTATTGTGTCACTGTTATTCACAAAAAACATTTCTTTCTTTCTTTCCCTCTAAAGTCTCACCACCTTAACTCACAGTCTTTAATTCTCATCAGTGGTATGATCCATCCTCAAACATAAGACCTATAAATGATTTGAACATGAACATTACTTCATGGTATTGTCCAAAATGTCGCCCAGAAACAATGAACTTCTGCAGAATCTCTGTCATCGTCACTGTGTAATTCTGCTACCTGCAACACTTACAGCATATCTTGCAACTCAAGTTTCTCCTTCTGTCTGCTACATGCCAGTGGATTTTAAAGTATTTTTTAATGCTTTTGGAAAAAAAATTAAATTCTTCTCATTTCTCTTTGATCACCAGAAGAAAACCAGGAGAGAGGGACTTCCTCTCAGTTTTATGCTTCTGGATTAGGAGAGAGAGAGAAATACTTTAAAAAATACAATCTATTTCACCTCATTTTTGGAAGCAAAAAATAGACAAATTTGTATATAACTATCTTAGATTTATTTTTCAGAATTGTGTGTAATAATTATTTTTATGAAAATTACAGCCCAAGGAATAAGAGAACAATTCTATGTGGTCCAACAAAATGTTCAAATATTTCTGACATTTAAAATACAGTAATCTCTTAATTCAACTATTTCACTAATGTATAAGGGTATTCAAGACCACACTGAAATGTTTTTGCTATGATTTACTTTCTCTTTGATACAAAGACAGACTATTTACAAATTATAATGCCATAAATATAATATTATACAGAATCCTTATGAAACTAGGCTTTCTGGATTAATTTACTTAATAAATCTGTTAACAGAAACTATTTACTGAGTATGAGCTGGAAGTCAGAAATTACTAAGTCATGCAATCTCTAAAAATTTAAGCAAAATTTGCATAGAGAAGCTTTATTTGATATTCTCTCTCTCTCTCTCTCTCTCTCTCTCTCTCTCTCTCTCTCTCTCTCTCTCTTTCTGATTTCCAAGAACTAATGAGTCACTTCTCTGTTTCTTGATTATATCTCAGACAATGTGTTATTGTCCTCATATCCTAGATGTACAAGAAAACTGTATCTTTCGGGTCCTTGTAGCTAGCAGAGTACACAGCTAATGAATGTTAGTGGGAAGGATGGGTTTTGCTTTCCAAAATATGTTGCACATTCCTCCATGGGATCTTTATTCACCCATTGATTAAACAAATGGGAGTCCGTCAGAAAATTCCAAGGACACCCCAGGGTAAAATAGAGCTAAAAGAAAGGTTCTAGACAAAGAACTTCCCAGGAAAACTTCTTCATTCATGCTGTTATTAGTTGAACATATTATACCTCCAGGATCTTAAGCATGTGTGTTATGAAAACTAGTTTTTATCATCCAGATTCATAATATTTCTTGATAATCACTTTATCATTTCTTAACTTCTTTTGTAATACGAAGGGATATAGGAGCTTCTGCAAGGAATATAGGGCTTTGGGTCCTTATGCTTACAAAGACTCAGATTTCTTGCCTTTAAAATTAGCCAATATCCTCTTGCAGATTTTTTTCTGGGTTTTCCTAATAAGTTTTCTGTAGGGTTATCATTCTTCTTTGAAAATCAAGTAGATATATTTCACTTTAATTTTATGTGGTCTCAGCAAATAGACACTCAAGCTTAAAACTATTAGCTACCTCATATAATGTATACCAAGTAACAGGCAAAATTTTAATCACATATAAACTTCATCACATACATTTTAGGTAGATACTATCCTATACATTTTATATATGAGGAGATGAAAGCTTACAGAACTTAAATAAATTATCAAATCTAGTAAATTCTAGCAAAAGTAAATGACTCTAAGACTGTGAATGTTCAGACTATTAGTTCTCTTTAGCATAGTACAGTAGTATACAAATAATCTGTAACAGTATATTATCTAATTTATACTGAGCTCTGAACTCTGGGAATCCCTTACCTTTTATGTAGAGTATATTTTATTCCTTGATTATGTTCTTGATAGATGAGGTTCCCATACATATGAGTTTCAGAAAGGTTTTCTTTTCTTTCATTACATTGGTCATAATCTCCTATCTAATATATTAATGATCTTTTTACATTTAAAACACTTTTTGTTATAGAAAATTTAAAAACAAACAAAATAAAAAAATATGTTTGACCCACATATATCTATCTTACAGCTTCAACAATATAAATCTTGGCATTCTTGTTTCATGAATCACTTCTCCATTCTCAGATTATTTTGAAGCAGATTAATGGTTTCAATGATTTCACATATAAGCAGAAGAGATATCATCTTTTAGATAATATCACCAAAATATAAAAACTTTTAAAATGTATATAATTATAATGCTATTGTCACACCTTAAAAATAAGATTAAAATAATTTGTATAAAAATTTTTAAGAATTACTCATGTTTGCCAAATAACATGTATTGTATATATGTCATGTTCCAGTCCTATTTGAACATTTTTAAATCCCATCTAATAAATTTAAATATCGTTGGGTTTACACTCAAATGATGTACATAATTCTTTTCTTTCTAGCTGCACCTGGGCAGACCATTACCTAAAAGTTTTTGTTTGATTATTTGATTATTGTGAATTTTATAACTATCCTGTTAAACATTTACATTTCAAAATATTTAATCATAGTTTTATTATTACAATTATTTACAACTTGTATGTTCACAATCTTTGTGTTATCCACAATACAACAGAATTAGCCTATTCCAAGTTACTAAATTCTTCATTCCTATTAATGCTAATGCTCCAGGAGTAAAAGCTAAAACCTAGGAAAATGACTAATTGCCAGGATTCAGTCATCAAAGACCTTAATAATTCCTGGAAAGCCTGGTCTGATTTTTTAACTGGAAATTAGGATTCCTAATATATTTCTAATATCTTGTCTCTGTCTTGTGTATCATTTACTATATCCATAGCTCACTATCCTTGTTGTTAAAGGGGAATAACAAGATCATACACACACTTGTGCCATACAGAAATCGTGTGAGAAATAATACTCAGAAAAGACTTCAGAGCTTAGTCAAAAAAAAAAAAAAGAAGAAGAAAAGAAATAGCACTTTGGAATATAAACACCATGCAATTATTCTTATTACTGTGAGCTAGAAAAATGCTAGCAAGAAATAGCATGATTATTGTGCTATGCATTAAGCCAAATAAAAAAGCAGGCTAGTGGGAATCCCATCGAAGATAAAAATTACTTTGACCAATCCTCCTTTCCCTCCAGCCACTGAAAGAAATTATTTTTATAGCCATGTTAAATGGTACCCTAACTTCCTTTCATTTTGCTTAAAATCTGTGATACAGGAATTGTGCTTAAATGAAATTTCCATCAGCTTTTACATATTAAAAAAGCAAGTGCATTTTAATGCACATATTGAACATTAAATCATTTTTTGCTGCAGGTTATTTCAAGTAAATAATAATTGTAAAATAGATTCTTTTTGATAAAACAAAATGAAAATAGACTGCTAAATGTTCACCTAGATTTTCTCATCATTTCATTAACGGTTCAACTAGGGAAGGTATTTTTATATTTATGGACAGGAAAACCATACTCATCAATATTCATCCATATGCATATGTTGATATAGTGACTCTGGTATCTTAAGAGAACAGAACTACATAAAAAGTCTCTGCCCTTTAAAATGACTTGTATAAACTATTTTATTAGTTTAACAATTGAATTGTCTTTCCATTTAAACACCAAATTTATGAAGCAATATACCAAATTTCAGTTAAGAATCAGTTTGCATTTCTACAGTCTTGTCTTTTCAGGAAACAGGAATTTGACCAACAGAAATTAATGGAACTGATTAGGTTCCTAGTGCAATAGCTACAAACTTCTCTCCTACTTTTGAGTCAGCTATAAACTCAAACCTTTTCATCACCATTTACTCTTCATACATTTATAAAACATTTTTTTCTTTAAGTCCAACTCTTTTGCATTGTTACATATGGATTGCCCCAAAACCTAAATTAAAGTAATTATGCACTTTAAAACATTGTGAAACTGTAAAGATTCAGACTATTTTAACAACAAGGATAAGAAAACAGCAATACTTTAAAAGGACAGTTTCAGCTGGTGCTGACAAGGAACTGAGAATGCTACTGCTGAGCTTGCATTGCCCCCTATGGTTGCTATCTGACAGTTCTCATGGAAAAGAAGCAATATGCTCTGTCCTATGGGTGTACAATAGCACCTGGAACACCATGCTTTAGCTTTAGCTCAGTTCTGAATAAATACCTTATGTATCAACTCATATCCTAAATTTTTGAAATGTATATGCTTGACTTAAACTCTTGTTAATGCCATAAATTAACATACCACCAACTTCATCACTTTAAAATATATTATCGACTTTGACAAATTCTCTAATTATGGTAGTGAAAATTCCTTTAAATAACAAACATTTTGATAGGTATTTTCAAGTATGGAGATCTGTGAGGAAGATACTTTTTTTCCTGTCCTCTAATTTTACTTTCTGTCAATTTGGTACCATCCAGCACTGAGACATGAGTATAAATTGTACACACACCTGTTTTCACTCCCAAACTGGATGGTGACCTCTATAGAAACAGCAGCTTTGGATTATGTCATTATGTGGCTGCACAGTGATGGAAGAGTACTAGGCTCAAGGAAGCTCTCTGTCAAGCTAAGCTTATTGATATATTCTCTTGTGTTTATTTTATTATTAATTATCTTAATCTGGTTTCTAAGAATCAGAATATAATTAAATAAGTTGGATGCAGAAAATATATTAAGAGTGTGATCTCCAAGTGAGGCCTATATAGGAAAAAGAAAAATAGGAAACAACTGATCACAGATGGATTCTTAAAATCTAGCTTAGTCCAGCCTTAAGCCATGCCCATGAGTGGGATACTGAATCTGAAGCATAAATTTCACCACAAAAGTGCCCTTCTGAGTTAAGAGAACCTACTGTAACTATGATTCAGTTGCTCTTTTTAGAGCTGTGATTACTCTGATGATGTATGTTGGGGGCAGGGAGTGTAATGGCCTAGTTTGTAAACTTTATCTCTGGTTTTGATAGTTAATGGGTCCAATCCTTAGCTCTCAAAGCCATATGCACTGTTTTTCTATTCTACAGCTTTCATTAAAAATAAACACAACAGATAGGGTGTGCTAAATTACAGAAATTAATTTTCTCACAATTCTGCAGACTATAAATCCGAAAGATCTAGGTACTAGAAAAATTGGTTTCTCTTGAGGCCTCTCTTTGACTTGCAATTGGCCATATTTTCTCTGGTTTCTTACCTACGTGTATATCTCTTTCTGTCTTTTCCTTTTTTTTAAGGACACTAGTCATTTTGGATTACAGTCCTATTCTTATAACTTAACTTTAATTACTTCTGTAAAGGCTCTATATCTTAATATAGTCACATTGGAGATTAGGATTTGAATATATAAATTCAGGATAAGAGTACACAATTAAGTCCATAATACCATGTATCTTTCCTTTTTTTCTGACAGAGTACCACATATGGACACTGGTTTAAGGAGTATAATGCATTCTGTCCATCAGAAGCCTATTGTGATGAACTGGACACAGCTTGCTGATACAACAATGATAAGTAACAGGGGATTCTAGCTACCTTATTTATGCAACTCTCTGGTCCTACTGGAAATTCTAAGTCCTGAATGTATCATTTTGATCTTATAATGAATTGATGTTGAGCCAAACTTACCCAATATTATGATATGGTGGTCTGACATTACCTAGCATATGATGAGAAATTCTGGCTGCATGTTCATTTGATGTCTCACTGTCAGATGATTTACATCAGAAGAACCTAGTAGCATTCTAGGAGATATTTGTATAATGGCATATACTTCTGTCTTCCATTTGGCTTGTTCTTTCTGCAGAATCTCTGAATTCTAAGTTGCAACTCTTATTGGCACTTGCCAGAGTCTTCATGTAGCATACTTTTATACCATAAATACCCTAGTAACATGAGATCTGCCTGATAATTCCATATAGTAACAGGCACCTAGACTATTTGGACCAGTTATGCACACAGTTATAATATGCACAGAGCCATTTCTTACTCTGGGACTCATTGAAATCTAGCAGCTTCCAGGTCATCTCACGAATGGATTAGAGCAATATTCCCAAGTGCAGAAAACCTGCTTTCAAAACTTGAAGTCAGCCAAGAGATGATTCATAGTTGAAGAAAGTACAAGGAACAATCCCTTGTCCAGTACACATTGAAAGGAATATCCTGACATGACCTACACTACTAAACCACCCTTGTTAAAACAAACAAACATTAAAAGGCTTTTGCACAACAAAGAAAATAAGCATGAAGACAGAACCTATAGAATGAGAAAAAATCTTTGCCAGCTACTCTTGCAATAGATGACTAATATCCAGACTATATAAAGAATTCAAAAAACACCCAATCAATAAATGGACAAATAATCAAAACAGAATTTCTCTAAAGAATAAATGCAAATAGCCAAAAATTATATGAAAAAATTTTGAACATCCTTAGCAATCAGATAAATGCAAATCAAAACTACACTGTATTTCATCCCTCTCCAGTTAGAATGGCAATCATCAAGAATACAAATAACAATAATTGTTGGCAAGGATGTTGGGGTAAAGGTACACTTAAACATTGTTGATGGGACTGCAAATTAGTACAACCACTTTGGACAGCAGAAATAGATTACTCAAAAGACTAGGAATAGAAACACCATATGATTCTGCTTCCCACTCATTATTTATCCCAAATAACTAAAATCAGCATACTGTAGTGATACATGCATGCCGATGTTTATAGCAGTGCAATTCACAATAGACAAGTTATGGAACCAACCTAGATGTCCACAATAAATGAGTGGATACAGTGTATATATATATACATATATATATATATATATATATACACATACATACATACAGTGGGATTTTAATATAAAGAAGAATGAAATTATGGCATTTGCTGGTACATGGATGAAATTGGAGAACATCATGCTAATAAACCAGTCATAGAAAGTTGAAGATTGATTATTTTCTGTTGTATGTAGAAATTAGAGAGAAAAATATAAAAGAAATAAAAAACAAATCTTACAAAAATAAAAGGGACATCATCAGAGTTGAGGAAAGAGATTAAGAGGGAATGAGGAGAGAGGGGAGAGCAAGAAACTGTACTGAAGGGAAAAAAATGACCAAATTATGCTATGGCCATGTAGTACTATATTACAGTAAATTCCACTTTGATATATAATTCCAATATACTAATAATAATATTAACAGAAGGGAAATCAGTAAAATAGAGCAAGCAGATCAGGGAGAGGGAAGAGGAAAAGGAAAGGGAACTTACTGAGGAATGAGATTGATCAATTTGTTATGTGCATGTATAAATATGGCATAATGAATTCTAGTATGTATAATTCTAATACATCAATAAAAATAATAAAGATCTGCATCTTTAAGGCAGCCTGAATATTTGTAGTCTATCTTCCACAGGGTGATGTGTTTGTATACCCTAGGCTATTGAAAACCATCCCCCATCACACTGTTGATAGAAGGTTCCTGAATATCTGTGAATTTTTCCCTCCTTCTTATCTAAATAAGAGATTTAACTGTGAGTGTATACTGCTGCCTGTCCCATGTGAATGTTAACGACTTCTGATCTGCTTTTTATTTGTGTGGAAAAGAACATATTCTATAACTCAATAGCCATATGACACACATTCAAACTTCTCCAGTTGGGCCTGCCATTTGGTTAAGACTGTGAAAATCCACTGTCATCTTTCATGATACATTTGATTCTGCATAAACTAGACCAACAAATTAAATAAATATATAGTGGATTCTACATCCTTATATCCTTTAAGATTGAAGATAGCACTAATCTCACACATTCCCCTGTGGATACAATATTGTTTTGTATTTATTATCCTGGCTGAGAATGAGTTAGTGGGAGAGTTTCAAGGGCTTCTACATTTACTATAGTTGTTCCTCTTGAAATATCAAGAAGCCATTTGAAAATTCTGTCAACTTCAGTATGTCCATAATGATTATACAAACCAAAAAACTGACTGCCAAATGGATCTCTGGAACCATAGATCCAATGCAAGACAAACTCAGGCCAGGAATCCATTATTAACTGTTCCTATATGTTTCTTTCTTGGAAGGGGGCTGTGAAAGTGTTTCCATTCTCTTGTTTTAACCGTCAACTTGATTGTGTACTCAACAGACCTTAAAAGATTTGCTATTGTCCTTTCCCTAGTATTTAGTTATAAAATAAATGATCTTTTCCTTTGGAAAAAAACTAGGGAAAAGTACTGTATACAATTGTCATTTTGTCAAAAAGTATCTCTTAATAGAAGGGAAACTATCTCTCCTTAATTTAATGTATTGTGCTTCAAATAACTGTATAAATATGTAGTATATACTATATAGAGAATAGATAAATTAATTGATGTATCTATCCAAAATTAGATGAACCAAGAAAGAATGTGCAGAAAATTGAATACAAGTAGCCCAAAAGAAGATTGTAATCTTTTGCTAAATTTTCAACATGCATACACATAGTAGATAGTAAATTCAGAATATAGAATAGTGTTATCTATTTATACATCCATGCATGCCACGAGAGTAAAACTCTATAACATATAATATTTTACACATCTGTCTTTCTACTTGCTGATAACACTATACTATGCTAGTCATCTCTAAAATGGATTAACTCACCAAATTGCCATTCCTCCCCACCTCCTTTTATGGTAAGTATTTCCAAGTTATGTCTTGTGCTTACCTACTATGGTCTTCTGACCTCTGCTATTCCAGGAACTGTCAACCTCATTGTTACTAAGGAGACCAATTTTGTTTTCTACAGGTAGTTGAGGCTGAAATAGTATAGCCCCTAACAGCTTATAAAAGATGGCATCCCCTTCACCATGGTGTATACTCTAGTTTCTTCCAAGAAAACAAAAATTAGAAAGGGGATTTTCAGGAATTATGTGGTAAATCTTTTCTATAATGCTCATTTTAGCTGAGTCTTTGCTTATTTGTACCAGTCTAGAACAGCACTCTAGCATCTCTACTACATGAAATACATCTTTTAAATATAGTGGCATATAAAGCCATTGCTTTTCAAGCTCTCAAAAAGCTTCCAAGCAATGTTTTAGAACTATTTCCAAGGTGTGAAGTTCCATATCATAGAAGGAGTCTAGCATATTAACACACTCTCTTATTCAGCTTTATATTCCACCCCACCAACCTGATCCAAAGCCATCAAAATCCTGTCCTCGTGATAATTTCCCCAGCTACTATAGCACTTTTTAGCTATTCCTGCAATTCTGTTCTTATAGCCCTCCCCTCTCTTGGCAGGTTCTTCACTTTGCCCACTGGGTTATGCTAAGATGTGATCTCAGTCATTGTTTATGTGGCCAATAGGGGAAAAGTAGGTGGATCCAGAAATGGTTAGTATTATATTGAAAGGAACCTGTGTGCCTCACTTGAGGCTTCTGCAAAGACTTCAAGCAAGAGGTGAGAGAGGCTCTATCATATAACAAAGGGACCATTGTATCACACAACCTAGAAGTTTCAAGGGGAAGCTAAAAATCCAAGGTTCTGTTTGTATACATACTCAGATAATAGTAGTTCAAATTTCAATGTCTCTTTTTTTTACCTTTTGTAGTTTCAACTTGAGCATGTAAGACTTTCCAAGTCTAAGTGAGATTTCTCTGGAGTTCTGTGACTTTTATAATTAATTTTCTGTACCTGGTCTTCAGTTCATCTGCCTTTCAGTTACAGGAGTTGAAGATCTCTTTAAATGCTGCCAAGAAAGCCCTCTGACTCTCATACTTGGCTTTAAATTGGTGATTGATTGCCCTGAGTCTGTTATTTCATTTTTTTTAAAGCATCAATGGCATTGAGATAGCCTCTCAGTTCTACAGTCCCTATAATTTATATTTCTATTGTGCCTTCAATGCCAAACATAGTGCAAAAACTAGTATATCCCATCCAAGTTGACCTCAATAACAACCTTAGTAATTACACTGTGGCTACATTCCAGAGGCTATGCAAACTCTATATTTCATCCATGAAGGCTGGGGTAAGTCACCCCCCAAGTTTCTAATTACAGGATCCCATTCTTGGAGTTTGCTTCCTAAGACTACTTTTTATATTATCTTAAATCATTTTCCTTAGAAACAACCTATCCAGGTTTTCTACTGTTCCATTGAGAAAGATTTTGTTGTTTGTTTTATAATACCTATAACGGTGAGTAAAGTAGGATAGAAAAAGAAAGAGCTAATCAAGAATGTGGTATCAAGTAAAATCTAGTATTGGCCTATCTATTTGGCTTTCAATAAGTCTGTAATATAAATCTCACCACAGTGTTGTCCCCACTTGAGGCAAGGAAGTTAGACTTCTGTACACCTGTATCTGTCAAACATTGTCTATGTTCCATTGTTGAAAGGAAAAGGAGTTTTGAAATCTCCCTGGCTAGATTGCTCCTATCAGCCAAGGACGGTACTCAGGGTACAGGACATGGGGTGGTGGGGAGCTAGGAATTGTGTGGGTGGAAGCTCTGATATATTTGCAACAATACTGACAGCAAATGAGAGATGGATGCAGCAACTGAGGAAAGGGGAATTAGGTGAGGCACTACAGATTCTAAGCTACCTCAGAAAACATTTTAATCTATCATCTTTTTTTAAATAAATTCATCCAAAATCTATTAGAATATAGAAAAAAGATATTATACATACAACTTTCAATATATTCAAAAGTCTCTGAAAACTTGTTTTAACATGAAGGAATCAGAAATATTCATATATGATATCAAACTGGGAACTAGAAGTGACATTACATGGCACTCTTTTTGAGAGGACATACAAGAAAAATTCATTTGGCTAGCAACGTAATTCCATTTTTGCCTCCTTCAGGAGTGGCTACCAGCCAATAGCAACTTAAACTATTCAAACACAGGTGGGAACTTAAAAGGTAATGAATTCAGAAAATCAAGCTCTTAAAAATTATAAAATTATAAAATTTGCATAATCATAGAAGACAGTTTTAAAAAAGCTTTTTCCAAAGATATTAATAAATTTCTTTGGAATAATAATAAACCTTATTGGAACAATTCTATACAGAATATATTTGAGTCTTTCTATATAAAAATGAAGTCTATATAAAAATGAAGCATGTTTTCAATATATTACTACTTTTATTTATGTACTCTTACCTATCTGTCTAGTATTCCACTCCATAACCAACCTAGGAATCTGGCATTCTTAGGCATGACCAAGAAGTCAAATACCTCCATCAGTAATATATCACCAAGCCAGTCCATTCCTATGAAGCACATTAGATATTTTTATTGTCTTTCTATTCACTAAAGCTTAAATGTCCAATATTTCATTTTAATTATGATATGAGTCTCTATATTTCCTATAAAAATATCACTGACATGATGGGAAAATGGAAATACAAATTGGACAACACACACACAAATACACACAAACACACACAAACACACACACTTTAGATTGCTAAAATGCAGAAGCCGTCAATCAATGGTCAAGAAACTTTTTTTTTTCCAGAAAGTTGAGAAGGAGAATGTTTTAAATGAAAGGAAAATATTATTATCCTATTATTTGGTAATTAGAAAATGAGTTGATTAAATTTCCCCAACACAGCTCAGGAAATTCTCAAGGTTCACACAGCAGGACATAAAGCAAGGATAGCTTTGAGACAAGTCTACCTCCAAGAAGTGCTGACATTTGTTTATATTGGACTTAATCTGCTGCAGTTTGTACCAAGTGAAGTTTGCATGTTATCATGGTTTTCTTCAACAAGGAAAATTAGGTGAATAGAAAGAGGAAGACAGATTTGAAAGCCTATAACTATAAACAACCTCAACAAATCCAAAAGGAAATAAATAAATATTAGAACTGTGAATATCTCTTACACACTGACCACCACTACTTCCCTCGTCTTCCTTTCTACTGGCAACTGCACCTTTGAACCATTGTGGATATCATAAAGTTCCCACCAATAGGACTGGAGAAGAGAATGTGCTAAGGTGTATTTGATGAGGAACAAACCAAAGGACACTGTAAATCCTATTAGAGGGCACATAGCAGTGAGCCTCAGCCTCCTCTTGAGACTTTCAAGACGAGAATAAATGCTATATCACTGGCTCTTTGAGTGGTCTCTTGATGAGTCTCACCTACTGGTCTGTTACATATATGAGCTTTCCCCTCAAAATGTATGAATTACACAAGTACCGAGTCCACCATGAACACTACAGCAATATCTATAAAGTAGTAAAGTGGAAACTACTTGAGATTATCAATAAATAATCATTGAAATAAGGATTACTGTTAGCGGAGATGAGTTAATCCAAATTAAGATGGGGAAAGCAAGATATGTTTGAGGAAAAAAAATAGGCAGGAGAAAGGATTTACAGCATGGCAACATTTTATTTAGAAACTCTAAATATGTTTAAGCAAATATAATGTATAAAATCCATATATTGAGTATATAATGCAGGAATAGAACAGTATCTGAAAGAATATATAACAAAATGTTCATAGAGATATATATGGATGGTAAGATCATAGGCAATATTTTACTCTTTATATTCTTTATTGCATAAATGTTTACATTTTTAATCAGAAAAACATCAATACAAATGTTTCTATCCCTCATGGCAGCTTACCATATGGTAATGATAAAAATGTTGATGTTCCACTGCTATGCATGTGGACTCTGACTTCAATGTGTTCTTTTTCTGTTATTCTAAGATAATACTTTACAAAAAAAGTTGAGAATCCAATAGAAAGATTATAACTATTAGTCAAGACAGAATTTGCTTCACCCTTGGGTTAAATGCTTCCCCATTGTGACGATAGATTGGTGTCATTTTGGCAGATGCTTACATAACAGGACAACTTCAGTGTGATGGTCCTATTTGTTTTATGTGACTGTGCTAAAGCAATTTACATCTTTGAAGTTTGGCTACTTGGTTATTTACATAGCATATACTTCAGACTTCTATTTCTGGTAATGATGGATGAAATAATTCCTACTAACACTACTGCTAAAGACCCTAGAAAAAGCAAGATAAATATTCAAATACTTGAATGCATTGGAGAGCTCTGAAGGCCAAGATCTGGGAGAAGCTGAAACCTAGACAAGTAATCTTGGCAACTGAGCCTACTTTTTCCCTAGGGACATCTGTAATTCTTGAAAAGTTGGCACAATGTCTAAGGAGATAAGTAGCTTTTTTGATAAGAGTCAGTATGAATTGCAAGTACTTCTCTCTTTCAGGGACTGATGCCCAGCTCTGATTCATCTTGATTCTTAAGCTTGGGTAAAGGTGATCACAGACAACAAATATTTCTGGTCGCCTGACATAGCAAAGTTAAATCTCTTTAAAAAAAATAAATGATGATGCATATCAATTTAAAAATTTTCATCAGGGATACCTTCCTTTAATATTTCCT
Source organism: Urocitellus parryii (assembly GCF_045843805.1). NCBI lineage: Eukaryota > Metazoa > Chordata > Mammalia > Rodentia > Sciuridae > Urocitellus > Urocitellus parryii. Next base: position 63,189,464 of record NC_135538.1, read on the forward strand.
ACAGTACAAATCTGATGATGATGAAGGCTTTCAGTTTTGCCTTGATTGATAATAAATTCATTTTACTTTCATTCCTGCAGAATATATTTTCCCTGGAACAGAATGCTATTGCTATTTTTCTTTCAGTATCCTGAAGATGTAATTCCATTGTCTTCTTTCTCAGTTTCACTGTTCACACAATAAAATCTCTGATGCTCAAATTTCAAAGTATTCTAACCTCTTAAATCTATTCTAATATTCTCAGCAAGACAATAATAAATAGATTGGGTAGATTCCTATAAGTCTCCATTAAATGTCTCCTGTTCTTCAACATCAACTCATTCATCATTTCACTGTACTGTGGCTTCTATCCCTAACTTCTGGAATTGTTCTCATTAAAAAACAATAGCATCTTCATTGTTAATATGAAGAACACGAAATAATGCTATTTTGTTGTTTGCTCAGAAGCAATGCTCACAGTAATGGCTCTTTTTTATATCTTTATTTTTTTATTCTTATGTGGTACTGAGGATTGAACCCAGTGCCTCAGAGGTGCTAGGCAAGCACTCTACCACTGAGCTACAACTCTAGCCCCAGTCAATGGCTTTTTATGCTAGATTCCCTCACAGCACTCTCACTCATTCTCCTTGTTCTCTAAGCAGTCCTTGGACTTTAACTTTTTGTCCTCCTCTTTCTGTTACAGCTTACCCTTTGGCCATGTAGACAAGCCTTTCAGTTACTTGATGCTCCACAATCCCCTAACCCTTCATCTAGTATCTCTTGCCTAAAACTTCCACTCTCCTGCCATGGAGATAAATTACTTTTTCAAAGTAATTTATATTCTCCTTGAATCTCAGTTTAAATTCTATTTTCTCAGAGAGAGGGAGGAGAAAAAACGTTCCTATTGCTCATACTTGGTTAAGAGCTCCCAAATTTTAGTATCAACCACATGATTGGAGATGTTTTATTTTATAATTAATTACTGGCTTAATTATATTTAATATTCCTCACTAGAATATCAACACTAAGAGCATAAGAACACTTTGTTCTTTCTTGGTTCTACAAGGCATAGACTATATAGCCTTAACTAGTGAATAAATCTATACTATTCCCTCCTTTCTCTATATACCATGCCAGTCCTTATATTAAGCTTTTATTACAGAATTTTTGCAAATAGTCCCCCAGAAGATGTATATGTCTTTTACTGTCTCACATTTCAATCTACAAAATTCTTTCAGATCAATGTATCTACTTGGCTTTGAAATACTGTGGTTCCTCTTCTTTTCACCAAATCTTATTCAATAATCATGTGTCTGTTTTCTAATGTGTCTTCAAATACATACACAAATATGTAGGTGTGCTTGTGTTTATATATATGTGAATGTATGTATATGAATGTGAACATACATACTGTCAAATCCAATATATTTTACATATTTATTATATATGAAGACTGAGGCTTAAGGATAAGAGATAAGCACTTATAAATATGGAAAATAAATTATATTGTGTGCAACACGTTGTAGTTACGTATTTTAAAATAAATGTTAATTTATGCAACATGTGCAACATTTGTTATATAAATAAATGTTTGATCATAACAAATTTTCTGCAATGCAACTCACTATCTTCCGTATCTCTAAGTTCCTGTTTCCTCATTATTAAGACATGGGGAATGATATTACTATTACAATTATGAAATATTTTATTCTCTTTATTTCCTCAATTTAAATTTTCTAAAGACTTGTCTTGGCTACTCTATCAAATATATAAGTTGTCAACCCTACCACACCACCAAACTTCTCCTCGTTTTTGTATTAACACATCACTGTTTTGTAATGAATTCTATTCCTTCATAATACTTTATGAAAGAATTATGCCCTAATTTAGGCCCTAATTTACTAATTTGTGAAAACCTTAATATCAATGGACTAATATAGGGATGTCTAATTTTACTGTGCTTTGCTTTACTGTCTTCTACAAATGTTGATTCGTTTTAAGAAGTTGAAGGATTGTGGCAACACTGCATTGAGCAAATTATCAGCACCATTTTTCAACAGCGTGTGCTCCCTTCATGTCTTTGTCACTTTTTGGTACTTCTTGCATTTACAAACATTTTTGTTATTATTTCTTTTGTAGTGATACCTGTGATCAGTGATCTTTGATGTTACTGTTGTAATTGTTTCAGAAAGTCACAAGCCTCACCCAAATAAGGTGTCGGACTTAATAAATGTTGTGTGTTTAACTCCTGCACTAGCTAACCTCTCCCCTGTCTCTCTTCTCCTCCTCATGCCTCCTTAGTTCCTGACACACAACAGAATTGAAATTTGGTCAGTTAATTGCTTTGAAATGGCCTTAAACTGTTCAAGTAAATTCTAAATCAAAGATCAAATATGATTAAGTTTCATGAGGAAGGCAGGCCTAAATCTATGTCCCTTGCACTAACCAGTCAGCTAAATTATGGCTTCAAAGGGCAAATTCTTGAAGGAAATTAAAATTGGTACTTTTGTAAATACACAAATAATAAGAAAGTAAAACAGTCTTGCTGCTGGGATAGAGAAAGCTTTAGTGATCTGGAGGGATCATCAAACTTGCCACAACATTCCCTTGAGCCAAGTAAAAAAACAAGGCCCTAATTCTGTTTAAGTCTATGACAGCTGGAGAAGTGAGAAAGATGTAGAAGAAAGTTTGAAGCTAGCAGAGGTTGGTCTATGAGAGTTATGCAAATAAATCATCTCTATTATATAAAAGTGGGGTTATGGAAATAAGCCATCTCTATCATATAAAAGTGCAAGGGGAAAAGAAAGTGGTGATGCAGAAGCTATAGCAAATTATCCAGAAAGTTTAGCTTAGGTAATTGAAGAAGGTGGCCACACTAAAAAAGAAAATTCAGTGTAAGATGGAATAATCTTATATTGGAAAAAGATATAATCTAAGACTTTCATAGCTAGAGAGGAAAAGTCTACACCCGGCTTCAAGAATTCAAAGCACAGGCTGACTCACTTGTTAGTGGCAATGTATCTGGTAACTTCAAATGGAAGATAATCCTTATTTACATTCCCCAACTCCTAAGAGTCTACTTTGCCTGTGCTCCATGAATGGGAGAACAAAGCTTGAGTAACAGCAATCTGTTTGCAACATGGGCTATTGAATATATTAACTACACCATTGAGTCTCATTGCTCAAAAAAAAAAATTAAAAATAACAAATGATTCCTTTCAAAATATTACTGCTCATGGAAAATGCACCTGGTCAACCAACAGCTCTGACAAGAATGTACTATAAGACTTATGTTGCTTTTATGTCTAGTAGCACATATTTGCAGCCAATGAACAGGAATAATTTTAAAATGTCAGTCCTATTATTAAGAAATACATTTAGTAAAGTTATAGCTGACATTAAGAGGGATTCCTCTGATGCTTGTTAATAAAGTAAATTAAAAATTTTTGGAAAATATTCACCAATCTAGGTGCCATCAAGAAAATTTGTGATTCATGGTTTGGGGTCAAAATATCAACATTAACAGGAAAAAATTGATTCCAACCCATGTGTATGACTTCAAGGAATTTAAGACTTCAGTTAAGGAAATAACTGCAGATGTGGTAGAAACAGCCAAGAGAACTGGAATTAAAAGTGGGAGTTTGATCACTAGAAGAGTAATTAATTAAATGAAAATCAAGACTGAATTAAATATAGCAAACAAACTAAAATGGCAGGAAATAACAAATATCTATTCATAATAAAACTGAATGTAAGTGGCCTCAGCACCCCAATTAAAAGCCACAGATTGGCAGAATGGATTGAAAAACAAGACTCAACCATATGCTATTTGCAGAAGACTTATCCCATAGGCAAAGACACTCATAGGCTGAAAGTAAAAGGATGGAAAAATATATTCCATATAAATGTAATCTGAAAACAAGTTAACAAAGCAGATTTCAAGTAAAAATTGAGCATAAGAGACAAAAAGACAACTACATACTGCTAAAGGGAACAATACAGCAAAACGAAAATAATGATAGTAAATACATGCCTAAAATGTCAGTGTACCTACTTACATTTAAAAATAAAACAAAACAAAAAAATCTTCTTCACATTAAGTTCCAGGTAGACCCCAATAAAATAACACTGGGTAATTTTAACACATCCCTGAAAGCAATAGGTAGGTCATCCAAACATACAATCAATAAAGGTACTTCCAACCTAAATAATACTATAAATCACATGGATCTAATAGACATATAGGAATATTTCACACCCAAATAGCTGAAGTTACTTTCTTTTTAGCAGCCATGGAATCTTTTCAAACTAGACCATTTATTAGGTCACAATTAAGTCTTAGCATATACAAAAATTTATTGATATAATTCCATGCATCCTATCAGATCATAATGGAATCAAACTAGAAATCAACAATAAAAAATTATAAAAACAACACAAACAGATATTTTATATGAGGAATAGATGGTAAAATAAATAAAAGAAATCAAGAAAATTTTATATGAGAATAAGAAAAGAGATACAACATATTAAAATCTGTGGAATAACATGAAGGTGGTTTTAAGAGGAAAGTTTATAGCATTGAGGGCTAACATTAAAAAAATAGAAAGATTACAAATAAAATCTAATGTTTCACCTCAAGGCCTTAGAAAAGGAACAGCAAACTAGAGCCTGAATCAGTGAAAGACAAGAAATAATTAAGATCAGAGTCAAAATTAATAAAATTAAAAATAAAAATCACAAGGTTCAACACAACAGGGTTAATTCTTTAAAAAGATAAATATGATTGATAAATCCTAAGCCAAATGAACCAAAAGAAAGAGAAGAACCAAATAAACAAGATTAAAGATGAAAAAGGAGATATCACCACAGATACTTACAAAATGCAGAGGATCATAAAAATTACTTTGAAAATTCTCCAAAAAAATGAAAAATCTAGAAAACAGTGACAAATTTCTAGACACATATGACCTGCCCAGATCGAACCAGGAAGATATAGAAAAACTAAACAGAACAATATCAAGCAATTAAAAGCCTTCCAACTAAGAAAACACAGAACCAGATGGATTCTCAGTTGAGTCCTACCAAACCTTTAAAGAAAACACCAGTCTTTCTCAAATTATTCCATGAAATTAAAAGAGAGGTAACCCTCCCAAATACATTATATGAAGCCAGTATAACACTGATACCAAAACCAAGGACACACCAATGACAAGACAACTGCAGAAAAATATCTCTGATGAACATAGACTCAAAAATCCTTAATAAAATGTTAGCAATCTGCCTTCAAAAACATATCAAGAAGATAGCACAACATGATTAAGTGGGTTTTATACCAGGGAAGCAAGATTGGTTCATTTAAAGAATAAGAGACTCAGAATAGCCAGAGCACCTGAGCAAGAAAAGCAATGCATGAGGCATCACAGTACGTGATCTCAAATTATACTACAGAACTATAGTAACAAAAACAGCATGGTGTTGGTATCAAAATAGACACAAAGACCAATGAATATAATAGAAGATACATAGACAAACCCACATACTTACAGTCAGGTAATACTTAACAAAAGTGCCAAAAGCATATATTGGATAAAAGATAGCTTCTTTAACAATTAGTTTTGAGAAAACTGGATATCATATGTAGAAGAATAAAGCTAGATTCCTATTTCCCACACTCAACAGAACACAAAGCAGAACAAAGATTTAGGAAATAGATCATTAACTTTGCAACTGTTAGAAGAAAGCATATGGTCTACAGTCTAACATATTTGTGCAACATATTCCTTAACTGAACCCCTAAAGCTCAAAAATCAAAACCAGCAAATTGGATTGAATAGAATTAAAAAATTTTCACACAACAAAGGAAACAAGATCCCCAAAACAGCGGCTATAGATGGAAGAAAATCTTTGCCAGATACTCTTCTTATAGGAATTAACATCACAAGAACATAAAGAACTGAAAAATATTAACACTAAAATTAATACAAAAGTGAGTAATGCAGTCAATAAATGCATGAAAAAATGTTCATCTCTAGCAATTAGGAAAATGCAAATCAAAACTAAGCTATGATTTCATCTCACCCCAGGCAAAATGATAATCATCAAGAATACAATAATAAATGCTGGTGAGGATGTCTGGGAAAATCGTACATTGTTGATGGGATTGCAAATTAGTGCAACCACTAGGGAAAGTAGTATGGAGATTTTAAAAAAACTAGGAATGGAACTACATGACCCAGAAACTGCACTTTTTGGTATTTATCCAAAAGAACTATAGAATCAGCCCAGGTGCTAATCAATAGATAAATAGATTTTTTAAATGTTTTATATAAACACAATAAAGTTTAACTTAGCCATAAAGAAGAATGGAATTATGGCATTTGCTAGTAAATAGAAGAAACCAGAAAACATCATGCTAAATGAAATAAGCCAGACTCAGAAAATCAAGAGTTGAAAGTTTTTGTTTTTTTTCTCATAGGCAGAAACTAGAACAAATTAAGGGAAAAGTGGGGGAGGTCAGGTATCATAAAGACAGAGGGAAGGTTAGTGAAGTAGAAGAAGAAGGAGATTGACTGGAAGGGAGGAGGGACAGGAAAGGGGAGGAAATGCAGAATAAATTTGACAAAATTACACTATGTGGATGTATAAATATACTTCATTGAAATATATATATATATAAATACCAATCAAAAATAAATTAATTAATCAGAGAAAAGAAAACAAGTAGAGAAAGGAAAATAAAAGGAGAGAGAAGGGAAGGGAAAGTAGGGGCACTGGGGATTAAAATGGAGTAAATTTTATTCCAGGCATGTATGATTTTTGTCAAAATGAATGTAACTATTATGTATAACTATAATTCACTAATTAAAAAACAAAACCAGATGGTAAATGACTTTTTTCCTTAGGATTCCTCTTCCATTGTGAAACAGATTAGAACTGATCTTAAAATATTGTGTGGCATAAATGATTATTTAGGTAACTATTTGCCAGAATATTAGTGATAAATTTACAAAATATGTTTCAAATATGTATTGTAATTAATCTGTTTTTTAAAAGGCACTAGATGAACACAATATTTTATTTATTTATTTTTTATGTGGTGCTGAGGATCGAACCCAGTGCCTCACCGGTATACAACATACATGTATGAAGATGTGAATTTGGTGTCAACATACCTTATATACAATCAGAGATATGATAAATTGTGGTATAAAATTGTATTAAGAATTGTAGTGTGGGGCTGGGGATGTGGCTCAAGCGGTAGCGTGCCCGTCTGGCCCGGGTTCGATCCTCAGCACCACATACAAACAAAGATGTTGTGTCCGCCGATAACTAAAAAATAAATATTAAAATTCTCTCTCTCTCTCTCTCCCCTCACTTTCTCTTTAAAAAAAAAAAGAATTGTAGTGCAAAAATAAATAAATAAATAAATAAAACAAAAAAATAAGCAAAGTACATATATGAAGACATGAAAAAAAAAAGGTATTAGAGTTGAAACAGAAGTGGGAATAAGGACTAGGGATGGCCAACTAATGCCCAATTGACAGCTGAAAATAAAGTAATAAATTGCCTTCTTGATTAAAAAAAAAGTGCAGCCTGAAGATGCAACTGAATTGCTACAATCTCATGATAAAACTTTAATAATGAGACGTTGCTTCTTATGAATGAGCAAAGAAATTTGTTTCTTAAGATGGAATCTGCTGTTGAGACTGCTAAGAACATTGTTAAAATGACAATGGATTTAGAAAATTACATAAACTTACTTAATAAAACAAAGCAGATTTTGAGAAGATTGACTCCAGTTTTGAAAGAAGCTCTACTGTGGGTGAAATGCTATTAAATAGGCTTGCACATTATAGAGAAGTTTTTTTTTTTGTGTGTGTGTGTGTGTGTGTGTGTGTGTGTGTGTGTAAGGAAAATTCAATCAGTGCAGGAAATTTCATTGTCTTATTTTAAGAAATTGCCACAACCACCCCAATCTTTAGCAACCACTACTCTAATTAGTCATCAACCATCTACATCCATCAAGGTAATACCCTCCACCAGCAAAAAAGAAAACTACAGAACCCTAAAGAGAGAAGTAGAAGAAGACCTTAGAAGATGGAAAAATATACCCTGTTCATGGATAGGCCGAACTAACATTATCAAAATGGCGATATTACCAAAAGTTCTCTATAGGTTTAATGCAATGCCAATCAAAATCCCAACGGCATTTCTTGAAGAAATAGATAAAGCAATCATGAAATTCATATGGAAAAATAAAAGACCCAGAATAGCAAAAGCAATTCTAAGCAGGAAGTGTGAATCAGGCAGTATAGCGATACCAGATTTCAAACTATATTACAGAGCAATAGTGACCAAAACAGCATGGTACTGGTACCAAAACAGGCGGGTGGACCAATGGTATAGAATAGAGGACACAGAGACTAATCCACAAAGTTACAACTATCTTATATTTGATAAAGGGGCTAAAAGCATGCAATGGAGGAAGGATAGCATCTTCAACAAATGGTGTTGGGAAAACTGGAAATCCATATGCAACAAAATGAAACTGAATCCCTTTCTCTCGCCATGCACAAAAGTTAACTCAAAATGGATCAAGGAGCTTGATATCAAATCAGAGACTCTTTGCCTGATAGAAAAAAAAGTTGGCTATGATTTACATATTGTGGGGTCGGGCTCCAAATTCCTTAATAGGACACCCATAGCACAAGAGTTAATAACAAGAATCAACAAATGGGACTTACTTAAACTAAAAAGTTTTTTCTCAGCAAGAGGAACAATAAGAGAGGTAAATAGGGAGCCTACATCCTGGGAACAAATTTTTACTCCTCACACTTCAGATAGAGCCCTAATATCCAGAGTATACAAAGAACTCAAAAAATTAGACAATAAGATAGCAAATAACCCAATCAACAAATGGGCCAAGGACCTGAACAGACACTTCTCAGAGGAGGATATACAATCAATCAACAAGTACATGAAAAAATGCTCACCATCTCTAGCAGTCAGAGAAATGCAAATCAAAACCACCCTAAGATACCATCTCACTCCAGTAAGATTGGCATCCACTATGAAGACAAACAACAACAAGTGCTGGTGAGGATGTGGAGAAAAGGGTACTCTTGTACATTGCTGGTGGGACTGCAAATTGGTGCGGCCAATTTGGAAAGCAGTTTGGAGATTCCTGGGAAAGCTGGGAATGGAACCACCATTTGACCCAGCTATTGCCCTTCTCGGACTATTCCCTGAAGACTTTAAAAGAGCGTACTACAGAGATACTGCCACATCAATGTTCATAGCAGCACAATTCACAATAGCTAGAGTGTGGAACCAACCCATGTGCCCTTCAATAGATGAATGGATAAAAAAAAATGTGGCATTTATACACAATGGAGTATTACGCAGCACTAAAAATGACAAAACCATGGAATTTGCAGGGAAATGGATGGCATTAGAGCAGATTATGCTAAGTGAAGCTAGCCAATCCCTAAAAAATAAATGCCAAATGTCTTCTTTGATATAATGAGAGCAACTACGAACAGAGCAGGGAGGAAGAGCAGGAAGAAAAGATTAACATTAAACAGAGACATGAGATGGGAGGGAAAGGGAGAGAAAAGGGAAATTGCATGGAAATGAAGAGAGACCCTCATTGCTATACAATATTACATATAAGAGGTTGTGAGGGGAATGGGAAAATTAACAAGGAGAGAAATGAATTACAATAGATGGGGTAGAGAGAGAAGATGGGAGGGGAGGGGAGGGGGGATAGTAGGGGATAGGAAAAGTAGCAGAATACAACAATTACTAATTGGGCATTATGTAAAATTGTGGATGTGTAACCGACGTGATTCTGCAATCTGTATTTGGGGTAAAAATGGGAGTTCATAACCCACTTCAATCTAATGTATGAAATATGATATGTCATGAGCTTTGTAATGTTGTGAACAACCAATAAAAAAATAATAATAAAAAAAAACTTGTTTAAGAACCAGATGTTTGTTAGCATTTTTAAGCAATAAAGTATATTTAAATAAGATATATATATATATATATATAATTTTATAGACATAATGTTAGCATGCACCTACTACACTAGCTAGAGTATAGAATAAACATAACTTTAATATACCACCAAGAAACTGAAAATTATGACTTGCTTTATTGTGAAATTTGCTTTACTGAGGTGGTATGGGAGTATACCTGCCATATTTCTGAGGTATGCATATATTTGAATATAGGGCTTTTAAAGACCTTTCAATTGTCTTTAAATATAATTAAGGTTACATGAGTTCCTAAGGTTGGGGTATAGGCCCACTGAGAAGAGGCCACAAGAACACAGTGAGAAAGCAACCATCTGCAAGCCAAAGAGAAAGAGACTTCAGAAGAAACCAATAGTGTCAGCTCCTTGATCTTTAGCATCCAGACTTGAGAATGTGAGAAAATAATTGTTTTTTTAAAGCCATCTATTCCTAGTATTTTATTACAATAGCCCTAACAGATTGATATAATCACATTCCATATTACCAAACCAATCTAAAACCATTTTGGCCATATCCTTCTTTCATACGTACCTAAGATACCAGTATCTTCATATTAAATGTGTTTGGTTTTACATTTTGGCCTTTATTCCCACTTTATGCACTCAGATAGAAATTTCTTCATCTTCCTGAGTTTTAGATGTCTCCTATCAGTTCTCTTTTGCATCCCATCTTCGTCTCCTTTATTATTCTTCAATCTGATATCTAAGTCATCTTTCATCAGATGAAGTTGATTGTGTTACTTTCTTTTCCACATAATGTCCTTTAAACACGTAGTCCTTTGGGATTAGATGCAATGAAACTTATCCAGCCATTTCTCCATTGCTCTTTCTCTGGATTCCAACCAACCACACACACACACACACCAAAAAAAAAAAAAAAAATCTACCCAAAAATAAGCTGATTATTTCTCTCTTGACTCAATGAAATCTCTCCAACATGCCTGAGCAGAATAAGTGCACTGTGCTGCCATTAACCTTTTTCCTTTTATCCATAACTCTGTCAAACATTCATAAAATGCAGTGAGTATATTTACATTTTTATCTCACTGGATTGTGAGTCTTTTAAGGACAAAAACAACAAATAATTTGTATTTTTATTTTGCATATTTAGCAGTGGACCTGACCTTAATGCTTGAAAAATGTTTTGAAAATGAATGTAGAAAACAAATCAATAGTATTCAAGCATAATTCAATTTTTCTTCTAAAAAGTCTTAAAAATTTTATTGATATGAGCCAAATTCAGATTTCTTAACCAAACATTTGAGATTTCTCTCAGCAAAATATTTTCCCATCTTCATGCTTCTGTTTCCAGTGCTTTCACATCTAGTCCCAATTCACATGTTACTTCCTACTAGCTATAAATGACTTTAATTGTGTCTTCTTAACATAATAGTTTTCTGTCTGGTAATATAGTTATTTATTAGTATATGCCATCATCTATTTTACACTTTAAGTCTGTTAAAGTGAAAATCCATATTTGACTCGTCTTTAAAGATTTAATGCCTATCTTGTTCAGATGTAAAACATTCTGGAAAAAGATTTGGCATCTACTTTATGAGTACTTATTGAGGATATGAGTTGCAACAAATATTTTGTCCGTAAGTCATCATGCATATATCACAACCTGTGTAATATAAATATTTATAAATGAAAATATATGCTAATATATTATTTGTGTTATAATATATTCAGAAAATTTTTAACTATAAAGATGAAAAATTAAATAAAGTATAAATGGAAGTTCTCATACTTTATCCTGTATACTAATGGATCTGATTGGGCAACTTTTGGTGGGATAAAGCCTTCTTTGGAGACTATTAACGTGGACATGGACATTATTTTGATTATATTATAACAAAGGAATTAATAGTAGCCTCTACTAGTACTAGTCATCTAATGTTATTAAGCACCCATCATGATTTAATTGCCATGTTAGGGAACATCAATCCATTTTAGGTAGGAACAAAATCTGGTCTGCTATCATGTTATTTGCTGAATGCCCACCATATGTCACACACTGTGCCAGATACTTTGTCTTCACAAACTCATGTAATCCTATAAACAATCTCATGAAGTAGTAATCACTATACTTACTTCACAGATTTCAGAAATATTTTCAAGCAGACTTTCAGAATGATTAAAGTGTTAATAATTGGCCCATTCTGGAGTTACCCAAAATTTGAATCTACGTTTGTCTATGCATAAATGCTATATTTTTCCTGATATAGCAGGTCATAGCAACTTTTTTTTAAAAGTTCAAATGTTTTTAATCTAAAAGCCATTTTAAAATGATTTGACATAAATGTAAGTTCATCAGTTGTAACAAATATACCATTTTGGTTAGGCAAGTTGATAACAGGAGAGGCCACTCTTGTGATGGAAGAGGGGGCATGTGGGAAATCTTTGTGTCTTCCACTGGATTTAGCTTTGTCCTACACTCCTCTAAAAAACAAAATGTATTTTTAAAAGATCAAACATTTCCTTCTCTTCTGAAGTGCACAGCTAAACTCTTGGCATTGTCCTTACATTGGCCTTCTTACCTCTTCTGTGACAGTCTACACAAGCACCTTGACAGAAAGAAAAGGAGACTTGACCCACAAATATTGAACTCCAAGAGTACTGGAGTTTCCTGATACCCTTCTACTGATGAAATTTCATATTATCATCTCACTTTTACTGTATCTGCTCTATTTTTAACAGGTTTAATAAAATATGTACAGATTCAACACCTCTTTTTGTCAAAATTAATTTCAGAATAAAAAATTAAATCAAAGAAGTAGATTACCTTAACTAATTAAAAATTATGTTATCATAACTATTCTTTTCATTGCCTTCTGAATTTTTAAATACATTAAAACGCATTTTAAAAATTTTCTCTACTTAATCTAATAAAAATAAGCCATCTTCTTTTTAGCTTTCACTCTCTCTTCTATACCACTTACAATAGATATTATGGGGGAATACTTCCCATGTTTATAAAAGTCTAGTACAAGATCTTAAAACTCTTTATCATTAGAACAGTACTTTGGAAAACATGGCATTGTCAAAATATTTTTCAAATTCTTCTTTTAAGATCTATTTTTAGCACAAATTTAGGCAGACACAGCATTAAATTTACATACAAATCTTTATAAATACAATGATATTTAAAAATTTGATAAGATTCCCCAAGAAATGCATCTTTAAAAATATACTATCACAAAAAAGTATAAAACATTACCTTATCAGAATTCTGCAAGTGCCTAACTAAAGAATACCATGATTGTCTTCAGGTAATTTTATGAAAATAAAATTATTCTTTCACGGAGAATAATAATATGATAGAATCAAACATTAAACATTAATTCATTAATTTTAAAGTTTTGAATATATTAGTTACTGATTTATTAAAATGGTGAAATCAGTCCATATAAACAACTTTCTGCTCAAATTTGAGAACATTATATTCTGTAGTATTGCTGTGATAAATTTTGGCAAATAATGGTAAATAATTTGAGTTTCAATTCTATTGAAAAATAGTTTTAATTGTCTTCATAAAAATTTGCTCAAATCTCAAAAATTATTTGGTAGATTTATAATTCCCCATTCACTGATAGCTGTCTTTTATTGATGCTGTCTCGGAAACACAATTTAGAAAATTGAGAGAATTCAGTTATTTACATTTTACTAAAAGTGCTTTTTATTTTAAAATGTTTTGTTTTTTTAATTAGTACTTGGAAGGGATTGCTGTATCCCATATCTATTCTTCCCTCTTCTAGGATGAGAACCTTCAAATGTGAACAGAGCACACAAGTACAATGTTCTGGCTGTGTCTGCAAGGGAACAGCCAAGCACACTAGACTTCCATTCTTTTTCTTTCCTCCCAGGTGGCATGCCAAAGAGGTGGTGAGCTGTTAGTTACATTCATATATGCATTCCAAAATTTGTTCATTAAATAAATGCTTATTTGGTATAAAAATGCCAAATGTCTTTCCCTCATTTGCAATGTAGAGGTGAATAAGATATGGTTTTATATTTAAACATATAATTCTAGTTGAGACCACACACAAATTTTCAAGCATTCATTCATTCATTTATTCATTCATTCATCCACCAGTTCACTCATTCAAATGGCAGTGTAGCCACACTGTGTTATGGGAATTCAGAGGAAAAGTGACCTAATTCACTCTAAAAAAAGATCTCATCTTAGGATACAGTGCCCAAGTAAATTTGGGAAAATAAGAAAGAATTAGTTAAGACAGAGTGTTGTGGTGCTAGGGTTGTAGCTCAGTGGTAGAGCGCTTGTCTCACATGTGTGAGGCACTGGGTTCAATCCTCAGCACCACATAAAAAATAAATTGATAAATAAAATAAAGATATTGTGTCCTTCTACAACTAAAAAAATATTAAAAAAAAAAAAAGAAAGAGTGTTGAGCAGGTAAAAGCAAAGAGTATTTATGAGAGGAATCGTGCCCATTTGTATTCCTTTGGGATTTGTTCTATTTGGTATAGAGATTGTATCTAGGAACAAAACAGCCAGCATTGAAACAAGTCAAGTCAACAAAGGAAGATTATGAATGGCTCAAAAATATAATATGTTAGAGATTCCAATTTTAACCATTGAGGGTTTTATCTGGATAGTTACAAGTATATAATGATGATTCAAGTAAGAAAGCAACTGAAAGTTTCTATTACATTAAAAGAGTAAGTAAAGTTGGGGAAGGGGAATGAACAGCAGGGATAAGTGGGAGGTTATCACAAAACTGTATTGTCCCAGGTGGTTGAAGAGTATATGAGTACAAAAATGAATATGAGAATGGACTAACATTTTAGGAAATTTGGCAGTGAATAAAAAGGAGAGAAAACGAATAGCTGAGTGAAACCATTAAAAAGTAGCAATCAGCACAAGGTTTCTAATTTCCCTGGTAAGGCATCACAACCTACCTGACATGCTTAATAACCAAATAAATTTGGTTATTCTGATTGGAGGATAGATTCTGTAATATAGCATAGGTCTGGTGTTATGAATATGTTTCAGAAAGAACATCCAATCATAAACTGTAAATCTTTTAAATTTTGTATTTGGCTTTTCTTGATACACAAATGAATCTTTTCCATACTGGAAGATATACCACAGAATGGTACTACCTGAAAATAATAATATTGAAAAGAATAGTAATATTAATATGACTCAGTTTGACCTCTCATCTCTGATTTATACCAGTGTGATGTATTGCTCAGCAGAGCACTTTAATACCTAAAAGACAACTAAATCTGAGTGGCCTTCTCTTCTCTGACTCCTTTCTTTCTCTTAGCTCCCACCCCCTATTTTTCTCAGTAAACTGTGGCCTGAAAATGAAATTGGCCTATAACCCATTTTTGTATATCTCGAAACTCTGAATGTTTCTACATTCTTAGAGAACTAAAACTAAAATCATATAATTTATATGATTATATATATATAATCATATAAATATATATATATATATATATATATATATATATATATATATATCTCACAGGCCTACAGTGACCCAACAATGCCTGAAATATTTATTATCTTAATTTTTACAAAAAAATCTTAGCAACTGCTTCACTTCTGTGGTAAAGAATCAAGTCTTTACCAACATTTTTTATGATCCTATTTAACTATAGTTCACTAGCTTCTGATTATTTCAACTCTAAGTAACTGAAGCACTCCTGAAATTTTTCTTCTGGAGTTCTTTGTTTGTTTCTTTGAAGTGTCAAATTTAGTCACATATATCACTTGAAGTTTTGTCCATTCATGTTTCATTTTTAAAAGATGATTGAAACCACAGAAAACTGAACTGAACATCTTCCAACATGGGTATTTAGCTCATTTCAGACTATAGGCTTGGTAATTGCCAATGATTGTTATAAAGAAAGAACTGCCAACAAAATTTCTCATTTTTTACCTTATTAGGTTCATTAAAATGATTAAATTCACTTTACATTTTTCTCCTTCCACAGCAATGGACCTCTACAACACAATATCATCTATAATCCTACGAAGAGCCAAGCATATGGATATAACAAGGTTTTTAATTTCTCTTCAATATTATCGACAACTCATCATCACATTTCAAATATTTCCTTTCCAAATCCTCAGTGGTACCTCTCTTCTAATTTTTTTAAAAAATTATGTACACTAGTCAGACATGATGATGTGTGACTATATTACAAATCTGGGGAGGCTAAGGCAAGAGAATTACAAGTTCAAGTTCAGCCACAGCAACTTAGCAAGATCTTGTCTCAAAATTTAAAAATAATTAAAATGTGGCTCAATAGTGAAGCACTCCTGGATTCAATCCCCAGTATTGAAAAAAATAAAAATAAATAAAAATATGTACACTAAAAAATCATGTTCTTTTCTGAGATCTTTTCATTATCATGGTTTTCTACAAATTACAGGGTAGTGATTCTGAAATGTCCAATACAATAAGCATTACAAAAAAGTTTGTTATAGAATGCTTCAACACCCACTTAACACATAAAGATAGAAGCTCTTTCATTATTAATGTAAAATAGAATATATTCTGAGTTATTCAAGAACAAAAACTTCAAGGCTGAATGGCAAAAACATTTCTATGTAATGAATCTGTTTACACAGAATAAATTTAAATGTCTTAGGTTTTTACTGGTATCTTTTATGGACTAAATCAAACCCTAAGGATGTAATCAAATTAAAAGGATTAGTGCTCATTAATATACTGCAAGTAATATTTCATCAAAACTTTCCTAAGTCTCTCTCAGCAAAACCAATAGATAAAAGCAGGCAGTGCATAAAAGTGTCTGTCTACTGCATTAAAACATGACGAAAATAATATTTCTTAACATTGCCAAAGAACCATCTATTTCTGAAGATCATACCAGTTCCCATTGCATAGGCCAGTAAGGGTCATTAAACACCAATGGGTCTCTGAGTCCTTCTTCAGAGTCAATGACATTGTAGACTTCACTCAGGATCTCATTTTCCTCTACACAAGGTCTGCAGGGCAAAGAAGGCAAATGAACTATGAAAAACATAATCACTGCTTTTACTGTTGCTTTTTTTGTCATAAAAATTCCATTTATTTAAATTCCATTAAAAAGCACATTTGGCTGCCGAGAGCATAAATACACACTTTTATTATACTTAGCATTTTTCATTTTTAAAAAAATCTGACATTCGTTTAGATAAAAATGTTAAAATATTTTAAAACTACCTGTTTTTGCTAACCACTTTCTATGTGTTTGTTTCATACAATAAATGCAAGAAAACAAGTGATTTTGAATGTAATTCCAAACCTCTGTATATATTTCCCATTAGAAGTTATCAATTTACAATGATCATTATCCTTACTATGTCATGTGCCTGCCACTTATGACTTTTCCCAATATACATCTCTTAGGAGAGTGATTTAAATTACTTGAGCTGTAGAGGAAAACATTTTTTAAAAATCTCATTTTTCTAATTGCTCTAATGTATTTAATAAATCATTAATCAAGCAACAGTGCTAGATTCATGAAGGCTTTTCAACATAATATTCTCCTAAATACAAAACTGTGATTAAAATATTCACAACTATCTGTGCACTTGGGGGATTACCAAAACCACATATTGGGAAAAATAATCAAGCAATAACATTAATGATGCATCTTTATTAAAAATAAGCTTAGTAAAATGGCAGGTAAGAGTAATATTATCATATGTTAAAATAATTCTTATATGTAAGTATACCTAAAATTTATAAGCCCAAATTATAAATTTATTAATATGAATTATGTATAATTTCAGTATAACCCCAGACCTATGCATATGGGGGTTTGGAATTTATTTGCCAATTTAATTCCATAATATTTAAGAGGTATAGCCAAGTAAAGCCTTTACAAAAGGAAACATGTCCTGGAATATTCTCTGCAGCATCATTTGCAAAAATGAAAAACTAGAAACAATTTCAATGGATATTGATATAAAATTGCTTTAAAATCACACTGTATTCACAAAATGAAATACTGTTTAGCAATAAAGGCAAATAAACTTGATCTACATGTATCAATTGTATCCATTCCAACCAACTCAAATAGGGTAACCAGGAAGCAAAAAGCTATGTGAATTATTGTATCATTTATTGAAAGCTTTAAATCATCCCAAAACAATTTAAATTATGCATATTTCATATATTAATCTAAATATATAAGAGATCAGTCTGAAGAAGGCAAAGAGGGAAATGGTTTTAGGGAGGGGAATAGAGAAGTTCAACTTTGTACAAATATGTATGTATACATGTTATGTATACATGTTATGTATATTTTGAGTATGTTGTATGACAAAACATGTGCACAAAAGCAGTGTGGTCTAGTTGTTATATGAGACAAACATGGTCTGTCTTCATTGGTCCTTTGTTTTTTACTTCTTTACAGTATCCTACCACCATTAGCTACAAAGCCCACTGGAAACAAAGCCAGATTTTTACAAATCCTATTATTTCAAATACAGTCCAAATAAGCAGAGATTTAGCCATTTAGAGCCTACCTGATTTTCATATTCTGTAAACCTGCAGCTATCATCTGCTAACCCTAGGCCTATAAATAAGACACCAATATTCTGCTCCTTTTTAGAGCCTTCTGACCTAGATTTTCCATCTTTCAATGAGACATCTCATCTGGACTCATAGCACCCCTGTCTGGTCCTCCTTTCTCAACCACAAACATTATCTTTGGAAAGTTTCCTGCTGTGAGAAAATTTCCTCCAAGTACAAACCCACTGAAGCACCACCAACTAAAGCTTCTTGTATGCCACTGCTACCTCACTTGCATGTCTTCTTCCCTGTAAGCCCCCAAATTCCTGAAACTCAATATGTCAGTGAAAAGAATTAGTAAAACAGAATAAAGGTCAAAAGACCTGAATTCTAGGTTAGGCTCTCTGCTTTGGATTTTTAAGTGGTCAAAATTATATTAATCTGGCTAAAATTTCCAGTCATTATCAAGAAAAGGAGCTTATTTCCATAAGAATGGTTATCTATTATGAGTTATCAGAAAAAAATTTTGGATACCCATATAAATAAATGATAGGCTATCCAAGAAGAATGCCGCATAATATTCACAGGGTGTCTGGAGACCCTCTCAACCCATATTCCTTGCATTATGAAACCCTCCACCCTATATCATTGTAAGGACCACAGTTCCTACAAAACATCATAGGGATAGCATTTGAAATGTGTATAATAATAATTTTAAGTAGGAGAGGAAAAAAGCAAGTTTTATTAAAGAATTTAATTTAAAAATAGTAAGCAATGACAACATAAATAGAATAAAAGAAAGCATGAAGCAGTGAAGTAATAAAAGTTAATAAGAAGTTATCAATTGTTACAATATGAAATGAAAAAATATTTATGCATTGAAAATATGTTTATCATTATTCCATTGTTTATTTCACTTGTATGTTAATATAAGCAATAAACATTTGTGGAAGAGTACTTAAAAAATGTGAAAATGGAATTTGGATTAAGAATATTTTCTTATGACCCTTTGTACTATTTATTTTTTTTATTTTCAGAATGTACAACTTTGAAAAAATTTAACATAAAATGAATGTCAAACTATCCCAGATTTTCAATGTTATTTGGAAATCTAGATGTTTAAATAAAATTTCCACTTTATTCAAAATCATTCAATAGACTGTCCAGCAGGCTATATTTGTCCCAATGTCACAAATTTTGGCTCTTTATTTTAAAATTCTTCTTAAAACCTTGGAATTCAGAATTCAGGAATCCAGAGGTGATTTTATTTTTATTTATTTATTTACTTTTTTTTTTTTGGTATACCTCTGTGGTCTCAGTTTTGGCAGGAGAGATATCAAAGTCACAAAGAATAATTTGGAGGTTGCCAATGACTTGTGTAAAAGATTTTTCAAGTCTGACTGAGAACTCTGACATTTAGAAATAGATAAGGAGAAGTGAATATTTAAAATAATGTGTGTTTGAAAAGGAAGAATTCAGGAATCCTATATCTTTAGCTTATAAATAATATGAGTAAAATAGGTTGCTTTCTCTCAAAATTTGATGAAAGTTAACACTGTAATGCATGAAATCTGAAAATCCCTAGGTTTTGTTTAATTCACAATAAAGAGAGTAATTTTTTTCAGATATATAATATAAATACTTAACTCTTCAGTTTTACATCTCATCCATCTATTGCCTTAGCACTGCTATTGAAAGAGTTTCTAAATGTTTTTCTGAACCTAGACTTCTTAGCCTTTTTAAAAAATATACTGTTATGTTTTAGCTTATTTGCTAAGTTGTAATATTTTCATATCCTTCTCCATGACTGATGCCTGAATACCCAGTACCCAGAGCCACAGTGAGTCTACATGGGTGATGCTGAGATGCAATGAACAACATGTGCCCTCCTCATCCTGTAACTACCTGAAGAACACCTGCTGTCATCAGATATGACTTAAGTGATTCAGGCTTACAGTATTCCATCAGAACGATTATGGTTCTATAACAGAAGAAAATTGTATGAAAGCTACATCTTCTCTGTTGGATTCAAATTCACAGAACTGCATAGCTGAGATGCAGAGTCCTAAATAGGATGTCTTATAGGAAAATGCCAAGCTGGCTCTGAGTGATGATTTCTTATCAATTTTTGAAAATATTAATGTGAACCATTGCATCATTATCTATTATTCTTCTGCCAGATATCTTATTAAAAAGCTACATTTTTGAAACTAGTTCATTATAACAAATTCTACCAGCTTTCTTTAATCATGATTGTGAACACAAACACACACACACACACACACACACACACACACGAACACCTATTTCACAGTTAAATGAAGATATCAAAAATTAAAAAATAACTTAACACATATATGCTTTTTCTTTTCTAACAAGTTTATTTTACTTTTTTGGAGAAAGTAAATGTGACAGATTAAAAATGTATATATTAATTGGCCCAGAAATTATCTTTGAGTCATCCATAAGAAATAGTCTGCTATACAGAATAAATTCCCAGCCATAATACAGCTAGAGGTTTGGAAATCTTGCCAAGAACAAGTTGGTAAAGGAAGCCGACTAACCAAATTCATAAAGTTTCCAGGCCTGTAATAAGTGTATGGTTATAAACCACTACACTACCTCACCTGAGCCCTATTTTCAATTTCTCTTCTATGCCAATCTCATAACATACTTTGGAAAATATTTTACTTTGAAGAAATCAAACTTACTAAACTATCCAACTGAAGGTGTATACTGATTTGCATTTAAGCACCTATATCCTACCATAAGATACTATTAGACATTTCTTTTTAATTAAAGCAACACACAAATATTCTCCACTTTGAAAAAAGAAAATAAATATCATCTGGAATAATATTTTTATTCTTTCTCATTACAGTTGCAAAAGCAAATAATTTGTAAATCTGTATTCTAGACCAGTGATCAAAAGTTGTTTTTTTTTTTTCTATAAATGTCAGGTAGTATAAATAAGTCAGTCTTTTAGGGGACTTTAAAATCTTTATCAAAATTATTCAGTTGTGCCATTGTAGCATGAAAGCAACTACAGAAAATAATAAGAAAATGGACGTATTCCAATAAAACTTCACTAAAATAGATGCAGAAAAAAATGAAATTTGTCCTTTGGACCACAGTTCACTACTCCCAGTGCTATTCTGTAGCATGCTTTTATCAGTGACACAGCTTATAAATAACAAATGAACATCTCTAAGTATAAAAGAACAAAAGTATTTATTTCCTATTAAGTTATATATACAATTCTCTATTAAACTATGAGGTTAAATTCCAGAGAAAAAGTGAAAATTACCATGAATTAAATAATTACTGTTCTTTCCTGTAGTTCTGTTTTAGGTCTTCCCATAACATTCAAATCTTGTTGTTTAGTACTGCAGAAAGCCTAACATTGCCAAGGGCAGCACAGCAGACAATTGAGTTCTCTGCTAGACAAACTAGATATTGATTTGACAGTCAAAAATGGATGTTGTAAGTGAGCACCCTTAAAAAGTGAGTTTTTAATGAAAGATTAGTCCATGCAGGTGAAAGTTACTTTTTCAAAACTTAAGGTCCAAAGAAGCAGCTCTCTAGAAGAGATTTCTAGAATACATCAGATAATGGCTTAACTCCACAAAACCATATCACTGCCTTTATTTAATTACCACCCCATGAAGCATACTGACAGCTCCAATGCAGTGCTTAGTAAGCATTTTAACTTAGACAGCTTGAAGATGTACAGTAGTACTAAAATTACAATATGCACCATGACTTGTTCTGTCATCCAACTTTGGGAATGCAGCTTACTTGTCTCTATAATGAGCTGTCTGATGTTCGATCCATTTTACTTGTGGCAAACAGGAGTAAATGTTGGCATATTACTGAGATGCAAATAAAAATATTCTTCTTTTGCATGAAGCTTTAAGCAACAAGAAGTCACCATACATAATTTACTCACACTTGTACTTTGATTTGAAATAGCATACGTTTAAAACTTTTCAGCACAAATTAAAAATTACCCAAGGCAATGCTTCCTAAAGTTTTTCTCACTATCAAGAGATATGATTAATGTATTGATTAATATTTATACAAAAAGAAATGTATCATATGTCATTGGAACAGAAAATCATTTAGTTCTTTAACTCTGTTTTAGGACACACATCCCTCACAAACTAAGTTTGCTTCATGAAATATTAAGGTATTAGGTTGTACAGTTGAGAATCTTGAAGTATATACAAACTAATAATATGAAAAGTATTTACTATTTAAATAATTAAAATTATTGCTTTACAGGAGGGAGGGGGAACCAGGGATTTAAAACAG
This sequence comes from Urocitellus parryii, assembly GCF_045843805.1. Taxonomy (NCBI): domain Eukaryota; kingdom Metazoa; phylum Chordata; class Mammalia; order Rodentia; family Sciuridae; genus Urocitellus; species Urocitellus parryii. The sequence continues at coordinate 63,212,300 of NC_135538.1, forward strand.
GGGCACTTAACCACTGAGCACACAGCCCTTTTAATATTTTATTATTTTGAGACATGGACTCACTAAGTTGATTAGGGCCTCACTAAATTGCTGAGGTTGACTTTGAACTTACAATCCTCCAATCTTAGCCTCGGGAGTTGTTTGGATTACAGGCATGCACCACTGCACCTGGGTACTAAAACTTTTTGTATATGCAGAAACTAGGATGACATAGATAAAATAAGCAGACTCAAATCAAGATGGCAGAATAGAAGAGGTTACTTTCCAAGCTGCTCCATGATGTGAGACCAGGAAAGCAGACAGAGAGCTTCTCTTTGAGGTGAGTAAGAGAAATCTTACTGGTATTTAATGCCAGACTCTCAGAACAGTCTATGGACTCAAAAGGTCGAACAGAATAAAATTTAAAAATTTTAAAAAGAAAGAAAAAAACCACCACTAGTGGTGGTGGCAGCTAATGCAGATCTACCACAGGCAAATTGGAAAGGGGAACTAAGAAAACCTGCATTTCAAATGGCACCATGGCATGTCTTGAAATGGAGAAATCAGTGGTCAGGACATTGTTAAACTGATCTTGTGGATGAAATACATTAAATTCTCATGTGGGAAAGATGCTGCGCCAAGAAACTGCCAAGACAGCCACCATTATTACTTGCTGCCCTATGGAAGCCTGTGGGTAGGGGTCCAAACCCAGGTACCTATACCTGTGTAATTTCAGCTGAGTCCCAAAATGTAATCAGGCAGAAGTCCACCACATGACCCAGAGTAGCACTAGAAAACCAGGTGAAATTCATACTTTGAGTCTCCACATTCTCAGGACTGTTGATGAGGACCAGGAACTTAATCAGGTAGTGTGTGTGGGGTGGGTGTGCTTTGAACCATGTTTATGGGGACTGAGCCCAGAAGGCTGAGATATGGGAGCCATGGATGGTGAAATGGGAGAAGAACTGGGTCCACCACCACATTAGTGGAGCACAGGGGATACTCCAGGGATGCACATTCCCAGAGGGATCAGAATCAACTGGACTCTAGAATTGTGCTGATTTAAAAGCTTCAGACCAAATGTCATTCAACAAATACTAAGGACACAAACTCCACCTCTAGGTGTTCTGCCTTTGGGAACTTCTCTTAAAGAATTCTACTATAACCACTCACTGTGAATGGAGTAGACAATACTCACCAGCCTTCCCCACCTCATGCTGCTTAGCAGGGAAGCTGAGAACAGGCAATTGACTAGCTTAAAAAAAAAAAGGCTGCAACTACTATTCTTGTGAACCATAGATACATCAAGAAAAAAACACAAGAAAGACAATTGGGAATAAATAACAAATAATATTATTGAGAATTTTTGATCACTGCAACAGAATCAATTCCTTAATCTTCCATCAAGAAATTTTTCTTGGGGCTAGGGATATAGCTCAGTTGGTAGAGTCCTTGCCTTGCATAGGTTCAATCCCCAGCACTGCCAAAAAATAATAATAATAAAGAACCTTTTCTTTTTTTATCTTATTAACTTTTTTTGTGCTTAATGGCTCATGGACATTTGTACATATACATATTTGTATAAGTCTTCTCATTTCTCATAGTTCTTGAAAATAGTGATTTTTTTACTTTGTCCATGGAGGACTAGATTTGTTTTTTTGTTTTTCTTTTTTTTTTGGGGGGGGGACAGGGAGTGAGTACTGGGAGAGAACTCAGGGGCACTTGACCACTAAGCCATATCCAACCCTATTTTGTATTTTATTTGGAGACAGGGTCTCACTGAGTTGCTTATCACCTTGATTTTTCTGAGACTGGCTTTGAACTTGTGATCCTCCTGTGACCAGCAGGGTTTTTAATTTGTATACTTTTGTTTTATATTATTTTTCTCCTATTTATCTTTTCATTCTGTCTTTTTTATTTCACTAATAGCCAAATTATTTTGTTCTCTCTTTCACTCTTCCTTTAACTCTATAATATTACACCCTCTCGTCCTCCCTCACAATTACTACATCCCACATGTCTTTTCCATTTTCCTTTTTCCATTTGTGTATAGCAAACCCTTATGTAAACATACTGTTTCTACTGTTGGCAACTGCTTACCATACTATTTCTGTTTATACTGCCAATTAACATTGTAGATGTAAAAATAGCAAATAAATATTTAGTTTAAAGCTGTATATTGTTTGCTTGGTTGTTATTATTTGTCTCCCACTAAAACATGAGATACTAGACACTTTCAGGGACACTATAAATTCATAGGGGAGATGCTCTGCTACCTCATGTGTGTATGTCTACTGATAAATGAGTAGACATACAAACAATATAAAAAAGCAAGGAGAAAAAAATCCTAAATGAACCAAAATACCTTATTAATAGAATCCAATGATATCACAATGGAGAAAATGTAAGAGAAGGTATTTAGAAAGTTCGTAGTTTAACTGATCTGTGAGATAAAAGACAAAGCAAGAAGTAAGATCAGAGGGAAAAATCCAAGAAGTATAATGTCATTTCAATAAGGAGATAGAAATCCAAAAGAAGAATCAATCAGAAATTCTCAAAATGAAGGAATCACTAAACCAAATTAAAATTCAAAGCAAATTATTATGAGTTGACTAGTCCACATGGAAGATAATTTCAGGCATTGAAGAAAAAATATATAATCTTGAAAATAAAGTTGACCATGGAGAAAAGATCTTAAGATACTGTAAACAAAACTTTCCAGGAATAAGGAATAACAAGAAAAGACCAAACTTAAGATTTATTAGGATAGATGAAGGCTTATAAATAAAAAAACAGGATACAGCATAATCTTTTCACTGAAATCATATAAAAAGGTTTCCAAACTTTAAGAATGAGATGGAAAATAAATTGCAGGAGGTTTACAGGCCTCCCAATATACCAATTTACAGCAGATGTACACCAGGGCATATTATTACAAAAATGCCTAATATAGAGAATAAGTATAGAATTTTAAAGGCTGCCAGAGAAAAATTACAGGTCACATTTAGAGGGAAACCAATCCAGATCTCAGCATTTTCCCATTCCATGCACTAAAAGTAAAGAGATCTTGGAAAAACATATACCAAGATCTGAAAGAAAATGAATGCCAACCAAGAATATCATACCTGGCAAAATTTAACTTTGGATTTGATGATGAAATAAAATCCTTATGTGATAAAAAAAAAAGTTAAAAGAATTCACTACTAGAAAGCCTGCACTACAAAATATACTCAATAAAATATTTCATGAAGAAATGAAAAATAAAATTGAAAACTGGCAAAGAGAAGAACTACACTAGAAGAATAGTCAATCAAATAATTCGAATTAATAACCATAAATAACTCAAAATGACAGGGTATAAAAATCTTTCTCAATCATAACACTGAATGTAAGTCATATGGACTGGCAGATTGGATTAAAAAACAAAATTCAACAATATACTGTCTCTAAGAGACTCACCTCATAAGCAAAGACAACTGCAGACTGAAGGTAAAAGGAGGGGGAAAAATTACACATGGATCTCCTAAACAAGCAGGGGTTTCTTTTTTATATATATATATATATTTTGTTTTAATTACATATACATGACAGTAGAATGCACTAAGATACATCGTACACAAATGAAGTATAATTTCTCATTTTGATGGTTGTACATGATGTAGAATCCCACTGGATGTGTAATAATATATGTACATAGGGAAATAATGTCTTATTTATTCTACTACCCTTCCTACCCCCATACTCCCTCCTCTCCTTTCATTCTGCTCTACTTAATCTAAAGTAATTCATTCTCTAGCCCAGCTGCTCTTATTGTGAGTTAGCATCCACATATCAGATAAAACATTCAGCATTTGGTTCATTGGATTGGCTTACTTTGACAAGAATGGGTTTCTAACCTCATATAAGATAAAGTGAACATTTAAGTCAAAGTTAATCAGAAGGGACCAAGACAGTCATTTAATACTGTTGAAGGGAATTATACATCAACAAAACATAACAACCATAAATATTTATGACCCAAACAATGGATCACCTGTGTACATAAAACAAACTCTACTCAATTTCAAAAATCAAATAGACCCCAATACAATAATACTTGGTGACTTTTCCTCTCTGATCACTATATACATCCTCCAAACTAAAACTAAATAAAGAAGCTATAGAACTAATGAATGCAATTAATAATTCAGACTTAACAGACATATATAGAATATTTCATCCATCAAGGGCAGCATATACTTTCTTCTCAGCAACACATGGATCCTTCTCTAAAACAGACCATATCTTAGGCCACAAAGCATCTCAAATACAAAATAAAAAAATAGAGATAATACCTTGCATTCTATCAGATCATAATGAGTAAAATTAGAAACCAATGATAAAATAAGAAATTGAAGCTACCACAACAACTGGGGCATGGACTAAATAATATGCTATTGAAAGATAAATGCATAATAGAAGAAATCAGGGTGAAATAAAAAATATGTAGAAGTAAATGAGAATAGCAACACTAGATCTCTAGTACACTATGAAGTACTAGATCTCTAGTACACTATGAAGGTGGTTCTAAGAGGAAAGTTAATAGCATTGAACTCATTCATTAAAGGTATAGAAAGCCACCAAATAAATAACCTAGCATTACATCTCAAGGCTATAGAAAAAGAAACAAATCAACACCAAAAACAGTAGAAGACAGGATATAATTACATCAGAACACAAATAAATGAAATTAAACAATTTTTTTTTTCCAAAAAACTCATGAAACAAAAAGTTGGTTCTTGGTAAAAATAAATAAAATTGTTAAACTCTTAGCCATGCTAAACAATAGAAGGAAGGCAAAAACTCAAATTTCTAAAATTTTGTGATGAAAAAGGAAATATCACCACCAACACCACTGAAATATAGAGGATAATCAGAAACTATTTTGAAAACTCTCCAATAAAATAGAAAATTTTAAAGATATCAAAAAATTTCTAGAGACATAATACTTATCGATATTGAATCAGGAGGAAATACAAAATTTGAACACATTAATTTCAAGCAATGAAATTGAAGACACCATCAAAAGCCTACCACCACCACCTACACCAACATCAAAAAGCTCAGGACCAGATTTACCAGATGTATTATCTGCTGAGTTTTACCAGACTTTCACGAGAGAACTAACACCAACCTTTCTCAAATTATTCCATGAAATATAAAATGAGGAAACCCATTAATCATTTGAAGGGTATCTAGGTTGCTTCCACAGTTTAGCTATTGTGAATTGTGCTGCTATAAACATTAATGTGACTGTGTCTTTGTAGTACACTGTTTTTAAGTCCTTTGAGTACAGACTGAGGAGAGAGACAGCTTGGTCAAATGGTGGTTCCAATCCCAATTTTCTAAGGAATCTCCATACTGCTTTCCATATTGGCTGCACCAATTTGCATTCCCACCAGCAGTGTATGAGTGTACATTTTTCCCCACATTCTTGCCAAGACTTATTGTTGTTTGTATGCATAATTACTGCCATTCTGACTGGAGTGAGATGAAATCTTAGAGTGGTTTTGATTTGCATTTCTTTCATTGTTAGTGATAATGAACATTTTTTCATGTATTTGTTGATTGATTGTACATCATCTTCTGAGAAGTGTCTCTTCAGGTCTTGGCCCATTTATTGATTGGGTTATTTGTTTTTTAATGGATGAAAAAAAATTGCATATATAGACAATGGAATATTACTCAGCAATAAAAGAGAATAAAATCATGGCATTTTCAGGTAAATGGATGGAGTTAGAGAAGATAATGCTAAGTGAAGTTAGCCAATCCCACAAAACCAAATGCCAAATGTTTCCTTTGATATAAGGAGGCTGATTCATAGTGGGATAGGGATCAGGAGCACGAGAGGAATAGATGAACTCTAGATAGAGTAGAAGGGTTGAAAAGGAAGGGAGAGGGCATGGGATATTTAATGATGGTGGAATGTGATGATCATTACTATCCAAAGTACATGTATGAAGACAAAAATTAATGTGAATATACTATGTATACAACTAGAGAGGTGAAAAATTGTGCTTTATATAGGTAATAATAATTGTAATACATTCTGCTATTATAAATAAATTTAAGATATTAAAAAAAGTAAAGGAGTGCCACAGTCTGGCTGGGCACAATTCAGGAACCACTTGTCAAAAGAAACGAACTTTATTTTTAGAACCACACACGCCAAACAAAACAGCTCCTCAGGAAAACCTTCAGAGCCCAACTGCCACCACAGACTTCCCACAAGCCTCTCCACCTCCCCCACTCCTCCTGCTCTTGAGGCCAATTGGCTGGGCCGCATGGGCGGAGCCAAAAAAGTCCCCCAATGAGCAGCTCCGTGGTCTGAAAGGGCAGGGAAACAGCCCAATGAGCATCACCGCAGAGGAGCCAATCAGTTAGCAGCTAGAAGTTGCTGTGGCCGCTGTGAGCCAATCATCAGCTGGCAGCTGGAAGTTTGCTGGCAGCTGGAAGTTTGTTGGCAACTGGAAGTTTGCTGGCAGCTGGAAGTTTGCTGGGGCCCCTTCAGCTGTGGCTCTCAACATCTCCCCCTCTCTGTTTAAACAACAAGCATGTGGCTTAGGGACCGTGCCTGCCTTAGGTTGTCCAATAGTACATATGGTCCTTACCAGTTATCGGATGAGCTGACCTCAAGGCGTCAGCCTCCTGTCTTAGGTTGGTACCATTGCATACTGGTCCAGTATACAGCCACACCTGTGGATAGGTCTTTGTATCAGCAGGGGGGTGAGGTTCTTTGCCTCACCTCTGTTGGCCCCCAAATTTTAGCTGAACGACCATGACAAGCAGAAGGGAGGAAGATACACCAAGCCAATTGACGGCTCCTTTTGGAAAAATTGTACCATCGATGACACCATCAGCATAAATACCCCAACACTACCAAAAGTCGCTACACCAACAGATAGTTCACAATGCATACAAGTGAGTTCACAATGCATACAAGTGATACATAGTCTAGACAAGTTTTGCAAGCAGTTCATTGATGGCTACTGTAGAAGCTGTAGATTGGTTTTATTTTTGTCTTCACCGGCACTTGGATGAAGATAGGAATTCTGGCAATAATGGCTAAAGAAAAAATTATATAACATTTCAAAAGGTACTAAAAGAAAACAATTTTATTTTTTTTTTTAGAAAATTTTCTTAACAATGTACCTTATCTTCAACAGAATTATTAAATATAATGAAAAGGAAAGGTGAAAGTAAATAAACAGATCTGTTAACCTCCTTTTTTGTTCATATATTAAAACAATCCTCAACAGCTGTTTACCCAATTTAAATTAAACCATTTAAATCACGTGAAGAAAAAAAAATATTTGGATCCATTTTTTCATGAGCGCTCATTATATATGATATATGGACATACGTGCATTCAAACATATAACCCAAAACACAAGTGTGCACACATTAATACATACAACACATAACAGAATAGTAAAGGCCTTATAACTTTTTATAGGTGAAATCTCCATTGCAATGTTTAAAAACTCTATAGTCAAAAAAATAGAACTGATCAGCAAAACATTAACCTAGGTCTGTATGAGGTCAAAAAACATAATAGAACTTCATGATATGGCAAAGGGCAATAATAAAATAGATATTGAAAAAAGCATCCTGGTTCAGCCAGATGTAAGAATAGCCAAACTGGAGTTTTGGATATTAGTTGTTATGGATTTGAGCCAAATCATCTTCTTTTTGGTCTGTAGAAATCGCTTTAGTTAATCTTTCTGGAATCCAAATCGGCTGCTGTTCTCCCTGTGGAAACACACAAACAGACCCCCGACTCCAGACAATTACTGGGTCAGAACCTTTCCATTGTCCTGTTAGAATATTCTTCCAAAGTACCTTGGGCTTATGTACATTTTTTGGACACATATGCCTTTCTTCAGCACTAAGCCCTGATGAATCCAAATTTTAAAAGTTTAGAGTAAAAAGGGTTATTTTAAGTTTATCTTTGGGGAATATATACCCCTTCCCAATTCCTTCTTTTTGCTTTAATAAATACATTTTAATAGTTTGATGAGCTCTTTCAACTATGCCTTGTCCCTGTGGATTGTATGGGATTCCTGTTATATGAGTAATGCCAAATGTTGAGCAAAATTGTTTAAAAGAGGTAGAAGTATAACCAGGGGCATTATCTGTTTTTAACTGTTTTTGAATGCCCACAGTGGCAAAATTTTGTAAGCAATGATCTATAACATCTTTAGTTTTTTCTCCAGCATGAAGGGAGCCCATCAAAAATCCAGAAGAAGTATCAACTGTAACGTACAAATATTTTAATTTTCCAAATTCTGGCAAGTGTGTGACATCCATCTGCCAAATATGGTTAAGTATCAATCCTCTAGGATTGACTTCAAGATTAACTTGTGGTAAAAAGGTCATGCAATTTTGACATTGTTTTATTATTTGTCTAGCTTGTTCCTTAGTTATTTTAAAATGCTTTTGTAAAGTATTAGCATTAACATGGAACTTTTTATGAAAATTTGTAGCTTCTTCTAGTGTAGAGAAAATATGTATGTCATGTGTAGTTTTATCTGCTAAATCATTGCCCAAACTAAGGGCTCCAGGCAATCCTGTATGTGCCCTAATATGTCCTATAAAGAATGGATCTTTTCTGTCCCAAATTAGCCTTTGTATAGTGGAAAGCAAGGAGAAAATAGTAGAGGAAGGGGAAATCCTACCAGCATCTTCAAGGGATACTATAGCATTAACTATATACTGACTATCGGAAAATAAATTAAATACAGAATCTTTAAACATCACAAAAGCTTGTAATACTGCATTAAGCTCTACCTTTTGAGCTGATTGTTTGGGTACTAAAAATGTAAAAGTTTGATCAGGGGTAACTACTGCTGCTGTACCATTATTTGACCCATCAGTGAATATATTTGGAGCATTCATGATAGGTGTTTTTCTTGTCATTTTTGGAAAAATTATAGGATGCAATGACCAAAAAGACAATAAAGGATTAGATGGTAAGTGGTTATCAAATGAAACATTAGATTTGCACATGATTATTGCCCAAGTATTTAACTCATTAGCTAACTCATCAATTTGATTCATAGTATATGGAGTAATAATTTTATTGGGAGAAATTCCAAACACTCCCTTTGCTGCTTTTATTCCTTTGAGTATTAATTGTCCTACAGCTTCAGGATACCTAGTAAGACTAGTGTTAGGAGAATAAGATAAATGTATCCATAATAATGGACCTTCTTGCCAAAATACTCCTGTAGGAATATTTTTTGTTGGTAGTACAATAAATAATAAAGGCAAACTTATATCAATGCTATCCAAATGCATATTTTCCATATATGTTTCAATGATTTTTAATGCCTTTCTTTCTTCAGGCGTTAACATTCGGGGTGAATTTGGATCTGATGGACCTTTTAGGATATCAAATAAAGGTCCCAACTCTCCTGTTGGTATACCTAGATAAAGCCTTATCCAATTTATGTCTCCTAATAACTTTTGAAAGTCATTAAGTGATTTGAGTTGATCTACTCGTAATTGAATTTTTGGTGGATGGGCCATGGTTGAGGATAATAGAACTCCTAAATAATTAATTGGAAAATTTAATTGTACTTTATCTATTGCTATCTCTAGATTATAATTTTTTAATAAGTTTGTAAGTGTGGCATAACATTCTAGCAATGTGTTTTTATCTTTTTGTGCTAATAATACATCATCCATATAGTGAAATATTTGTAGTTCAGAATTTTGATTTCTAAGTGGCTGGATTACTTTGTTAACCTAAATTTGACCTTCATGATTCAGTGCAAGGATAGTAAATGCAAAATGTGGACTATCCTCAGGATGAATTGGAATTGAAAAAAACAATATTTAATATCTATAACTAAAACATACCAGGTTTTTGGCAAAGCAGACAATTGAGGAATCCCTGATTGAGCAGGTCCCACATTAACCATTTCATTATTAATGGCTCTTAAATCTTGCAGTAATCTCCATTTACCAGATTTCTTTTTGATGACAAAAATGGGAGTATTATGGGGAGATACAGAAGGTTGTATATGTCCTTCTGCTAATTGTTGTTTGACCAGGTCATGGGCTGCTTTTATCTTTTCTTTAGTCAGGGGCCACTGAGGAACCCATAGTGGTCTTTCTGATTTCCAAGTAATTTTTATTGTCTCAGTGGCCCTTTCTGAAAATCCAACCCATGTCTGTCTGTTCCTTGATCTATTTGTATTGGTGCTGCTATACCTTGTTATTGTTTTTCTAATCTTTTTCCTTTCCTAAAACTTTGTCTAGCCATAATAGTGGGTGCATTTTGATTGTTGTTATTTGTTAATGTCAAACCTAATTGATCTAGGACATCTCGTTCCCATAAATTTATGGGAAGATGATCCAATACATATGGCTGTATAGTTCCCTCACATCCTTCAGGATCCTTCCAATTTAATACCATTGCACTTCTATGGGGATTAGTTTCCACTCCTAGGCCTCGAAGCGTTTGAGTGGCTTGTTGTAATGGCCAATGTTTTGGCCATTCTTGATGAGAGATGATGCTAAGGTCTGCACCTGTATCCAGTAGCCCATTAAATTCATGTCCTTGAATATTTAGTTTTAGCATGGGGCAAGAATCTAAATTTAAAGAAAGCATAGCCCAATCTACACCTGTGGAGCCTAATCCCTTGGAACCTCTTTCCTCAATACGACTGAAAAATTTATCATGTAGGCTGGGTATTATTAGTAACTGTGCTATTCTATTTCCTGGTGAAATTACTGATATACCCTTTGGAGAACTGGCTATAATTTTTATTTCACCTTCATAATCGGGATCAATTACCCCAGGACTTATCATAAGTCCTTTTAGAGTAGAAGAGCTGCATCCCAATAATAAGCATACTGTTCCTTTGGAAAGAGGTCCTTTTACCCCTGTGGGAATGATTTGAACTCCCATCTCCGGAGTTAGTACTGCTCTGGCGGAGGCGCAGATGTCCAACCCTGCACTCCCTCTGGTTTGTCTGATGAGAGATCTGATGGACAATGTGTCCTGGGCACTACCCTGATGGGGTTGCTAGGTTCCTCCAGTGCTCCATATATTTGTGGTTTTGGGCCCTGGAGCATTGAGCCCCCCTGTCCATTTTTTGGCAACGGAGCCCTATGCCTTTCTCCATGATATCGTGGATAAACACCTGGTCCTTGTTCGTTTTTTGGTAATGGAGTACCCTCTATGGTGGTTTGAGAACAGCATTCATTAGCCCAATGTCTCCCTCTATGGCATCATGGGCAAATACCCGGTATTCTACTCCTTTGACACCTAGTCTTGTTAAACACTCCTCCTATGGGGCAATTCCTTTTAAAATGTCCTGTTTGTTCACAATTGTAGCATGTTCTTGGCCTGGCATCTAAAGCCTGTTTTACTGCAGCTGCCACAACTTGCCCTTGTTCATTAATATCTCTGGCATCTAAAGCCTGTTTTACTGCAGCTGTCACGACTTGCTCTTGTTCATTAAGGTCTCTACATAATTTAACATATGTGTTTAAATCTTCATGTTTCCATGGTCTAATGACTTCTCTGCACCAACGATTTGCTTGCTCATAAGCTAGTTGTTTTATTAATGGCATTGCTTGTTCTGTATTCCCCAAAACTCTGGTAGCTCTTTGAATAAGCCTATCTACAATTTCAGCATAAGATTCATTAGCTCCTTGTATTATCTTAGATAATTGACCTTGTAAACCTCAATGTCCTTGTAAAGTCTTCCATGCCCTAACTGCCTCTGCAGCAATTTGTGCATATATGCCAGGATCATATGCAGTTTGTTGCTGCTGATCCTCATAAGGTCCCTTTCCTAACAACATATCTAGATTTCTCTGAGGATAACCAGCTGCTGCATTTTGCCTAGCCGTCTTCTTGCAAAATTCCTCATTGGCAACCTTCCATAACAGGTATTGACCCCCAGTTAGCACAGCTTTACACATATTAGCCCAATCTGCTGGCGTCATGTTCAAGTTGTTAATGGATTCGACCAAGTTTACAGTGAAGGTTACTTGAGGACCATAGGTTGTTACAGCCTCTTTTAGCTGTTTCACTATTTTGAAATAAATTCATGTCCTTGAATATTTAGTTTTAGCATGGGGCAAGAATCTAAATTTAAAGAAAGCATAGCCCAATCTACTCCTGTGGAGCCTAATCTCTTGGAACCTCTTTCTACAGTACGACTGAAAAATTTATCATGTAGGCTGGGTATTATTAGTAACTGTGCTATTCTATCTCCTGGTGAAATTACTGATATACCCTTTGGAGAACTGGCTATAATTTTTATTTCACCTTCATAATCGGGATCAATTACCCCAGGACTTATCATAAGTCCTTTTAGAGTAGAAGAGCTGCGTCCCAATAATAAGCCTACTGTTCCTTTGGGAAGAGGTCCTTCCAAACTCATTCTACGAAGCTGGTATCACCAGACAAAAACACATCAAGCAAAGAGAACTGATAAACATAGATGCAAAAATTTTTACTAAAATACTCACAAATCACATACAAAAACACATTAAAAAATAGTGCACCATAACCAAGTGGAATTCATTCCAGGGATGCAAAGTTGGTTCAACATACAAAAGTCAATGAATGTAATTCACCACATCAATATACTTAAATAGGAGAATCACGTTTACCTCAATAGATGCAGAAAAGGCATTTGACAAAATGCAGCATTTTTCCATGTTCAAGACACTAAATAATTAGGTGTAACAAGAACATACCTCAGTATTGTAAAAGCTGTATGTGTTAAACCCAAGGCTAACATCTTTCTAAATGGAGAAAAACTGAAAGTATTCCCTCTAAAAACTGAAACAAGATGGGGACGCCCTCTTTCTTCACTCCTATTCACCCTAATACTTGAAACTCTAAGCAGAGCAATTAGGCCAAACAATAAATTGAAGGCACACAAATAGGAAAAGAAGAGTCTCAACTAACCCTATTTGCCAAAAACATGATCCTGCATTAAGAAGACCAAAAAAAAAAAAAAAAAAAAAAAAACTCCACCAAAAAATTCTAGAGCTCATAAACAAATTCAGCAAAATAACAGGTTATAAGATTTACACCCACAAATCAATTTAGTAATGAACCAGCGGAATTAAAAATTAGTAAAACTATCCCATTCACAATTGCAAAAGGAAAAAAAAACACAACAGCCTGGGAATAATTCTAACAAACTAAATCTATCAAAAAGGTGAAAGACCTCTATAATAAAATTGAAGAAAACCTTAGAAGATGGAAAGATCTCAGTTGCTCTTTGATAGGGAGAATCAACATTGTCAAAATATCTGTACTACAAAAAGCTCTATACAGAATTAATGCAATTCCTTTTAAAATCCCAAAGACATTCTTCATAGAAATAGAAAGAGTAATCATGAAATTCATTTGGAAAAATAAGTGGCCCAGGATAGTCAAAGCAATTCTTAGTGACAAAAGTAAGCCTCACAATACCAGACCTTAAATTACACTATAGAGCTATAGTAACAAAAAAGCATAGTATTGGCACCAAAACAGACATGAAGTCCATTAGAACAGAATAGAATCCACAGAGAAATACCCATATAAATAGAGTTATCTCATACTAGACAAATACACTATATACTTGAAGGACTTAAAATCAGCCTACTACAATGTTTATAACTGTTCAATTCCCATTAGCTAAGCTATGTAACCAACCTAGGTATCCTTCAACAGATGAATGAATAAAGAAACTGTGGGATATGTACACAATGGAATACTACTCAGCCATAAAAAAGAACGACTTTATGACATTGAAGAAAAAATAGGCTCTTAAACAAATGGTGCTGTGAAAACTGGAAATCCATATGTTGCAGAATAAAATTTAACTTCGCACAAAATTCAACTTAAAATGGACCAAAGACCTAAGCATTAGACCAGAAATCCTGCACCTATTAGAAGAAAATTTAGGTTAAACACTCCATCTTGTCAACTCAGGAAGTGACTTCCTCAACAAAATTCCTAAAGCACAAGAAGCAATATCAAGATTCAAAAAATGGGACAGCATCAAAAATCTTTCTTCTTCCCCTTCCCTTTTCCCTTACACTTCTCCTTCCCCTCTCCCTTCCCCTTCCTCCTCCTTGTCCTCCTCCTCCTCTTCCTCCTCCTCCTCCTCCTCCTCCTCCTCCTCTTATTCTTATTCTTATTCTTCACCAGATACCAAGCATTAAACTGAGGACTCAAACACTGAGCCAAATCCCCAGTCTAATTTTTTGTATTTTATTTAGAGACAGGGTCTCACTGTGTTGCTTAGTGCCTCACCATTGCTGAGGCTGGCTATGAGCTCACTATCCTCCTGCCTTAATCTCCTGAGCCACTGGGATTATAGGTGTGTACTACCATGTCCAGTGTAAAAAGCTTCTTTGCAGCAAAGGAAACAATTAAGGATATAAACAGACAGCCTTCAGAATAGGAGAAAACCTTTTCCACCTGCACTTCAGATAGACCAGGATATATGAAGAAATCAAAAAACTTAGCAAAACTAAAACAAATAACCCAATCAATAAATGGGCAAAAGAACTAAACAAGCACTTTACAAAAGAAGAATTACAAATGGTTAACAAATATATGAAAAAATGTTCAACATTTCTAGCAATCAGAGAAATAAACTACCAAAGATTCTATTTCACTCTAGTCAGAATGGCAACAACTAAGAATACAAGATACAATAAATGCTAGCAAGGATGTGGAGAAAAGGGTACACTTATATATTGTGGGTGCTACACTTGTATAATTGGTCCAACTCCCATGGAAAGTAGTATGGAGATTACTCAGAAAACCTGGAACAGAACTGCCATTTACTATCCCACTCATTGGTATATACTTGAAGGACTTAAAATCAGCCTACTACAATGTTTATAGCTGTTCAATTCCCATTAGCTAAGTTATGTAACTAACCTAGGTGCCCTTCAACAGATGAATGAATAAAGAAACTGTGGTATATATACACAGTGGAGTACTACTCAGCCATAAAAAGAATGAGGTTATGACAATTGCCTAAAAATGGATGTAAGTGAAGACTGCCATGCTAAGTGAAATAAGCCAGTCCCTAGATACCACAGGTCAAATATTCTCTCTAATAATGAGATGCTAACACATAATTGTGCAAGTGGAGAATAGAAGGTCAGTAGATTAGACAAATGGGAAATGAAGGGAAGGGAGAGGAGGCAGGAATAGGTAAGACATAGGAATGAATCTAAGATAACTTTCCTATGTACATATATAAATACACTACAGTGAATCTTCACATTATATACAACCACAAGATTGGGATCCTAATTATAATAAGATGTACCCCCTGTTTGAATAAATATGTCAAAATATACTTTATTCTCCTGTATAACTAAAAAAAAACAATTTTTTTAAAATAAAATAACTGAATTATTACTTTTGTTAAAATCTACAAAGAGCTTCCTTTCACTTATCAAGTTTATTATGCATTTCTTTAAAATCTTTTGAATACTAAAAAGCTAAGGCAATATTAGATAATTTATAGAGTTTATTTTTGGTTGCCATAGGTGTAGAAAATGTGAAATCCACAAAAATAGAAAGACATAAGAAAACTTAACGTGGAAAAAATGAGAAAAACATAATAGGGACCTATTTTAATGAAATAAAGCAAAGTAATTATTTTAGAATGGTTTTACTTCTCAATAAGAATTGCTTACCTTTTATCATTAACTCTTAACAAAGAGAGGGTGTATGATGTCTTTAAAAAGAGTTTCAGCTCAGAAAACATGACTGAACTGACTTCTCAGTCCCATAATCTGTCCAAACAAATACATATTAAGATACATACTATATACACATAAATTCTTTTTTAATCAGATCCAATATGATAGGCTAGTGGGAGGCTGCATTCTATGTCATTCTGGGATTCAAAAGTAGGAATACTGTTTCTCTGCGAGTTATTAGAGGATACCTAATAGCTGCACCTATGCAGGAATCCCAGCAATTGTGTCTGCACAGGTCCCCAGGCCTCAGCATCAGCACAGAACCCCTGGTCACTTCCCCACACAGTATCTATGGCTGCCATGGCCAAGCAGAACCACCAACAGCAAAGCCGTGCAGAACCCCTGGTCACCCACCCATGCAGGAATCCTGGCCATGGCTCCCATGCAGGAACCCCCTGCCACTGCCAATGTGCAGGACCTCAAGCTGCCACTCCCATATGGATCCCCATCTACCAATGTGGGGCGCTCCAGATTGCCTACATCTTGAAACACTGCAACCACTGCCATAGTCTCCTACCTGTGGTAGCCTGCACCTGAGGACATTGTACAGGGTCTGGACACAGCCACCAGCCACAACACTGCATGACACAGAGCTCCATCTCTGAACACACTGCCCAACACCACCACCTGAACAGACCCAATTCAACACCCCCTCTCTGAAAGCAGCCACCTCCATCTTAGGCCAACTTTATCACCATCTTTAGTTGGGTCAACTCCCAGCGTGGGACATCTGCTGGGGGCTAGGAGCAATATCAAGGTACCTGTAGCCCCCATCTCCTCCTTCTCCCCTGCAGTCACTAACCCAGAACAGTGTTTGCAGCTACAAAGCCTGATCCTGAACTGCCCAATACAAAAACAGTTCTCTGCAACAGGTGCTTAGCCCCCAGGGCACAAACCACAAGATCTCTGAAGAGAGATGTTCCTAATTGGGAAATAGAAAGGGAGGGGGTGATTGAGACATAGTTTAGAGACAAAATTAGAGACAAGGAATTGTAAGGTCTACAGGTGATAAAAGGAGATAAGACCAGGCACCCACATCACATGAGTGGGCCCCAAAAGAGATCCTTGGGATGCAGTCTCCCATAAGGGACTGGAAAATGCTATACCCCACCTCTAGGAGCTCTGCTCCGAAGACCAGCCCTCCCACCCTAATCACCTTCACCATCCTGAGGTGGAGATACCGGCAAATAACAGTCAACCCCACTTATTGGATGAGAAGGGAAGCAGAAAAGATACTGATCTCCAACAAAACCAATGCTTGTATTTTTCTTTGAGATTTTTTTTCTCTTTTTTTCTTTTCTCTCTCTCTCTCTCTCTCTCTCTCTCTCTCTCTCTCTCTCTCTCTCTCTCTCCTCCCACCCTCACATCCCTAACATCTGTGAAACCAAGTACTTTCATAATTAGGATACTTAGGACTGGAGTGTCTGAATACATATTACAGGTGTGTTGTATATTCTTTTATCTCCTATATTTACATTTTTTAATTTTTCTTAATTTTTTTGTTGGTTTGTTTTTTGTACTCTCTCTATTGTCTTACCACTTACTTGTCCCCTCCAAATCACTTTCTCTCTTTTCTCCTGCTACTAGTCAACTTCTTTAGATTCCTCTTTCATGCTTTCTAAGGTCTAATAACTCTATATCCTTACCTCCTATCTCCTTAACATCTCACCCTACACCCCAGCCCCTGTTCTCTCTTTGTTCATCAGAAACTGTAGACATTTTTACAAATCTTCTGTTTATATTGTAGATAATAATTGAACTTGCCATTTCTGTATATTGTGACAAAACCATAAATGTCTTAATAGGAGCCTTTTAATTTAAGGCTATATATTATTTGTTTTGGGATCTGTTGAAATTGTTCTCCCTCTTAAAGGAGCAGTATTGGAATAATGCAGGGACTATATGCCTATAGGGTAAAAACTGTAACACCTTGGATCTGCAGTGCTAGAAGAGAAACAACATGAAAAAATAAGGGAAGAAAGTGCCCCAAACAAAGCAATATGCTACATTATTAAAGTCCATGGCCAGCACAACAGAAGAAATGACAAAGAAGAAGTTCAGGACGTACATAAATAAATGATTCTGTGAATTAAAGGACGATATTAGAGAGAAAATACAGGCAGCAAAAGATCATTTTGATAAAGAGCTACATAAGCAAGTATAGGAAGCAAAAGATTACTCAATAAGGAGATAGAGGTACTAGGAGAAAAAAGACAATTATCCTTGAAATAAAGAAAATATTAAACCAAATTACAAACTCAATAGAAAACACCACCAACAGATTAGATAACTTGGAAGACAGAACATCAGATAATAAAGACAAATCTTGAAACAAAATTTGACCAAACACTGAAGATGGTATGAAACTATGAGCAGAACATTCAAGAATTATGAAATAACACAAAAAGACCAAATTTAAGAATTACTGGGATAAAGGAAGGCATAGAGTTATAAACAAAAGGAATGAACAATCTATTTAATGAAATAATATCAGAAAATTTTCCAAAATGAAGAATGAATTAGAAAATCAAATACAAAAGGCTTACAGGACACCAAATGTATAAGATCACAACAGATCTACACCAATGCACATTATGATGAAAATGCCTAGCATACAGAATAAGGACATAATTTTAAAAGCCATAAAAAAAAAATAAATCAGATTACACACGGGGGAAACCGATTAGGATATCTGCAGATTTCTCAACCCAAACCCTGAAAGCTAGAAGATTCTGAAATAACATATACAAAGCTTTTTATCCTATTAGGTGCAGGGTCTCTGGTCTAAATTCTAGCTCCTTTATCAACTTTAAGTTGAGTTTTGTGTATGGTGGGAAATAGGGGCTTAATTTCATTTTTCTGCATATGGATTTCCAGTTTTTCCAGCACCATTTGTTGAAGAGGCTATCTTTTCTCCAATGTATATTTTGGTTCCTTTGTCTAATATGAGATAAATGTATTTATGTGGGTTTGTCTCTGTTTATTCTATTCTGTACCATGGTCTCTAAGTCTATTTTGGTGCCAGTACCATGCTGTTTTTGTTACTATTGCTCTGTAGTATAGTTTAAGGTCTGGTATAGTGACGACACCTACTTCACTCTTCTTGCTAAGGATTGCTTTGGCTATTGTGTGTCTCTTATTTTGAATTTCATGACTGCTTTTTCTATTTTGATGAGGAATGTAATTGGGATTTTGATTGGAATTTCATTAAATCTGTATAGTGCTTTTGGTATTGTGGCCATTTTGACAATATTAATTCTGCCTATCCAAGAACAAGGTGGATCTTTCCATCTTCTAAGGTAATTTTGTAGAGGTCTTTCACCTTTTCATTTATTCCCAAGTATTTTATTTATTTATTTATTTATTTATTTATTGAGGCTTTTGTAAATGGGGTAGTATTCCTAGTTTCTTTTTCAGACGATTTGTCACTGATGTACAGAAATGCCTTTGATTTATGGGTGTTGATTTTGTATCCTGCTACTTTGCTGAATTTATTTATTAGTTCTGGAAGTTTTCTGATGGAAATTTTTGAATCCTTTAGGTATAGAATTATGTTTTCAGCAAATAGTGATAATTTGAGTTCTTCTTTTCCTATTCATATCCCTTTAATTTCTTTTGTCTGTATAATTGCTCTGGCTAGTGTGTCAAGAACTATGTTAAATAGAAGTGATGAACGAGGGCATTCATGACTTGTTCCAGTTTTCAGAGGGAATGATTTCAATTTTTCTCCATTTGGAATGATGTTGGCCTGGAGCTTTGCATAGATACCTTTCACAATGTTGAAATATGTTGTTTTTTTCAGAGACATTCTATTTGGATTAGGCACTAACTTCCTTAACAAGACTCCTATAGCACAAGAAATAAAATCAAGAATCAATAAATTGGATGGATTCAAACTGAAAAGCTTCTTAGCAAAAGAAACAATTAGTGAGGTAAAGAGAGAACCTACAGAATCGGAGAAAACTTTTACCACATGCACATCAGATAGAACACTAATCTCTAAGATATATAAAAAAACTCAAAAAACTTAACACCAATAAAACAAATAACCCAGTCAATAAATGGGCTAACAACTCAACAGGCACTCCTCTGAAGATGATATACAATAAATAAACAAATATATAAAAATATGGTCAACATGTCTAGAAATAGAGAAATGCAAATCAAAATTACTCTAAGATTTCATCTCACTTCAGTCAGAATGGCATCTATTAAGAATACAAACAACAATAAGTGTTGGAGAGGATGTGGGGGAAAAGGCACACTCTTAAATTGCTGGTGGGATTGCAAATTGGTACAACCAATCTGGAAAGCAGTATAGAGAATCCTTGGAAAACTTGGAATGAAAGTTTGACCTAGCTATCCCATTCGACCTAGCTATCCCACACCTCGGTTTATACCCAAAGGATTTAAAAACAGCATACTACAGGAATCAGCCACATCAATGTTTATAGCAGCACAATTCAAAATAGCTAAATTATGGAACCAACCTAGATACCCTTCAGTAGATGAATGGATAGGGAAACTTTGGTATATATACACAGTGAACATTACTGAGCATTAAAGGAGAATAAAATCATGGCATTTGCAGGTAAATGAATAAAATTGGAGAATATAATGCTAAGTGAAGCAAGCCAATCCCAAGAAACCAAAGGCCTAATGTTTTCTTTGATGTGAGGATGCTGACTCATAATGGCGATGACAAGGAGCTTGGGTGGACACAGCATGGGAGGAATGGAAGAGCATTAGATAGTGGAAAGGAGAGGAGGGGAATGGAGGGGCAAGTGGTAGGAATGATGGTGGAATGAGTTAGACATCATTATCCTAAGTACATGTATGAAGACACTAATGGTGTGAAGATACTTCATGTATAATAAGTGACTTGAAAAATTGTGCTCTATATATGTTTAATATGAAATGAATTGCATTCTGCCATAGTGTGTTACAAATTAGAATGAATACAAAATTTAATTTAAAAAAAAACAGCATACTACAGTGATATAGCCAAATCAATGTTTATAGCAGTATGATTCACAATAACTAAATTGTGGTACCAACCTAGATGCCCTTCAGCAAATGAATCAATAAAGAAACTGCGGTATATATACAAAATGGAATATTACTCAGCATTAAAATAAAATAAAATAAAATCATATGCAGGTAAATGGATGGAGTTGGAGAATATCATGCTAACTGAAGTAAGCCAATCCCCCCAAAAAAACAAGGCCGAATGCTTTCTCTGATATGTGGAAGCTGATCCATAATGGGGCAGGGCGGGGGGAGGGTGGGTATGAAAGGAATGGAGGAACTTCGGATAGGGCAAAGGGGAAGGAGGGAAACGGAAGGGGCATGGGAGGGGACAGGGAGGAAAGATGGTAGAATGAGATGGACAACATTATCCTAAGTAAATGTATGAAGATACAAATGGTGTGACTCTACTTTGTGTACAACAAGAGAAATGAAAAATTGTGCTCTATATCCTTACAATGAATTGAAATGCATTCTTCTGTCATGTATAACAAATTAGAATAAATAAATTTGAATAAAAAATTGTTTTTAATCATTGATTCCACATAAGAATCCTAGTAAAAAGTATATCACAACCTGAATTTCTGGCCCTGATTTTAAAAATTCTGTTAATATTTGCAATGTTTAAGTAATTATGAATTTGAAAGTATGAAACATCCAAGAAAATAGAAAGAATATCTAGGCTTTCAGAAGTAAGGATTTATTTGTCTTATATATGTACCAAATAACCCTTCTTACCATGTTCCTATCACTGTGAATCAATGAAATCAGACTTCATGTCTTCTATTAAACTAGTAAGTTCCTCAGTCTTATAACTGTTTTTTTTATTAGTATTTTCTTTGAGAATCCAAACATTCTATTGGTTCTTTTTAATTATATATAACATTAGGATTCATTTTTACATAATTATAAACACATGGAATATAATTTGCTCTAATTTCATCACCAGTGATTCCATTGTAGGCACATAGTATGTGGTGTATATTTTCTAGTGCCCTTAACGTATATGTGTTGACAATAGGGCAGTAGGAGTGTGGGGGATGGTCTATGATGTCCTCAATAAAATTACTCAGTCATAAATAAATATGAGTGATATTCTATCATACTATAGTGATCACTTAGCAGGCAGGAGGAAGAATCTCTTAGAAGGAAACATTCATGCATAGATCCTAAGTACCAAAGTACCTTCCTGCTAAAGAAAGGTCTCCTCCCACATCCAAATATAAATTTTGTTATGATTTCCTCAGTAGCAATATCAGTAGTATCCGGTCTCCTAATTTTTCACATATTCTAATCACGTCTTCAAACTCATGAATCATAGCAACCTACTGTATAGCTCTCAGACTCTAAGCTTGTGAACATATCCTAGAGAAAACAAAGAATTTGATGTTTTTGTTTGCATGTCTAAACATTTTTAAAGTATTTAGGAAATCAGAGGGATAGCAAACCAATAGTTAAGTTTCAGGATTATTAAGTGTTTTTAAACATTTTAAGAAAGTCATAATGATTAGACCAGTTTTTGGTGCTTGTGTAACTAAATGAAATTTTTTTCACATTTTTATTAGAGCACTATAGTTGTACATCCTGATGAGATTTCTAGTTACATATTAACACATCTATACAATATATCAAAATGATTTGGCCAATATCACTCTCCAGCACTTCCTCCCTCCTCTGCTCCCCCTGCCCACTGGACCTTTTTCCTCTATTCTACTTATCTCCCTTTGCTTTTCATATTATCACCCCCTCCCACACACTAAACAAAAAAGAGAAAACATATGACCCTTAACCTTCTAAATCTTAATGAAAGTTTTAAGTTTTGCTTAAAATTGTTTTGATTTACTGGATAAACATAGCTTTACAAGGCTGTAAGGATTGGAACAAGCCTTACTGACATTTTAGTCCAAACTTTACATTTGAAACTGAATAAACTGAGACCTAGACTGGGCTACCCTCCCCTGACCCCAACTATTTTAGCAAAACACCCACAAGCAGATCCATGGCAGAAGGCCATGGTGAACCACTGGATCCTATGTCCTTTCCATGGAATGACCACAAAACTGTCTGACAGTCATGCAGTTTTTAACAAGAGTCATCTTAGAACTGTAAGTATTTTTTTTTCCTGTCAGGAGCTATAAATGTAAAGACTGAGGTTTCACTATCTAGACCCCAAGTTAACTAAATTAATAAGGGAAATATTAATTTGACATAATAAGACTTTTAAAAATTGGTATAGTAAGGATTGCTTTAAAATAAAAATTTGAGCAAATCATTATAAAGGTGTTCACTCATTTATGGCTTTATTGTCTACTCTGGGTAGTAGGAACACAGAAATTGAAGGAGACACAATTTACTATACCAAACCTTTCTGTTACACTAATGTGTCACTTAATGATGGGACACATTCTGACAAATATATTTTTAGGTGATTTTTGTCACTGTGCAAACATTATAGAGTATTTACACAAACTAAGATGGCTATAATGTCATGGGTGGTATAATCTTAGGGTACCACTGTCTTATTTGTGATCTTTTTGTGACCAAAATAATGTTATGTGGTGCATGACTATAATAAAATTGCTGGCATTTTGATTAGTTTAAGAAAGGGAAACTTAAATTTAGCATTTAATTTTTTATTATTGAGATTACTGAAATATTTTAACCATCTCTTTCCTCTAATAGTTCCTACATACGGTTTCCCCATACAGTACTCTCAGTCGTAGTGGTCTTTCTAATCTATAATTTTGAACTAATTAACCCTTCCCTTAAAAATTTCCAGTGATTTCATATTGTCTACATTAAAAAAACCCTATAATCTCTACCAAAAGTTCATGGAAAACTGCCTAGCGTTACTCTCAAGTTCTGCATCAAAAACTTTCTCATATAAACTTGAGGTCATCCAAACTCTTCAGTTATTAAAGCTCTTCAGTTATTAAATAAATTATTTGGTACCTTTGCTTATCCTTTTCCAAATAGTCAAATACATTTTGAAGCCCTTCCCACATTTCAATATATGATTGTAACCTTCTTTAAATATTATTTAATCTAGCACTTGAAACATTATGCTTTGAATTATATTCATGCATTTACATATATTTCACTCTCAATTAAAATATGTTTGCATACAAAAGAGATTAAAGACTTCTTCCCCTTTATATTTAGAAAGTTACTCAAATTTGGCCTCATGTAAGACTTTTTTGAGAGAGCATAATAAAGATATCTGAATGTGTCCATTTCTAAATTGCCCTTTTACTAAAATCTGTATCTATCTAGTATTTATCAGAAAACTAGATATGGATGACCCCAATAAAAAGTCAGTAGTGTAAAGGGAACAATTAATAATTAAGCCCTACTTCCAAAGTACTGCCTAAGTAAAATCCTTATTTCCAATCACACACTTCTCCAAGTCAATATGATGATACCCAGCTGAAAATCTGATTATTTTTCATGTTTCCAGTGTTCACATTATAACTTGATTATAACTTGAACATATTCAAGTTTGAACTATAATATAAAATCTCATCTCTAAAACTTTTCACATAGGTGTCTATGCCTAGCTGAACAGTTTCATCTCCTGTTCTTTTTCCATGCGCCTCTTTCCATGGTAACCTGCATACCTTATTTGAAATGCACTGTTCCTCTGTGCAGAATGGCTTTGTCCAACTTCCCTCCCTGCTAAATTCTGGACTTTTTATACTCTAAGAACTCAACTCTGAGGAGTGTAACGTGTGTGTTCTAGGAGAGTAATGTGCCCTCTTCTCAAAGCATTTTCTACTTAATTACTGTGTCCCCTCATTGCATTTGCTAATTGATTTACTGTTTTGTAATTGCATCTGTGACAGTTTCTTGTAAAAGATTTTAAGGTATTTAATAGTAGGAATCATAGTCTCATTTTCTATATACATAAGTGTCTGATACATTATGGGTAATTACATAAATATTATTAAAATAATAAATATAAGATGAAGATTAATTAAACATTGAATACTTAAAGTTAGTACAAGAAAATTTATTCCTATACATGCCTGGGAGAAGATTAGCATGATCTAGTCCAGTAATTCAAATGCCTTTCTTAATGAGTTTTAAAACCATAGTGCATCATGCAATGGCACTACCATCTCAGCCAACTGATGACCTAACATAGTGATGATCTCATGCCAGAACAACTCTGAAATATTTGGAAACATTCCAGAGCATACCACCTCTCCAATTAACATTCAATATTTTATTTGATAAACAAAAGAGTCTAATTCCAAGGATCCAATTTCAGCTTTGTGATCAAATCACCAAAAATATCTCCTCTCAATTTATTTCCTTCTATTAGTAGTGATTCTAGACCAGCTGAATAAACTTTGGGATATGGAATTTTTAATAAAACAAAGCAGATGTATTTAGAGTCCAAGGTTGAATACTACCATTTTTCATTCAACTACATGAAATTATCATTAAAAACACAAGCTGTTTATCACTTACATCTTCATACAAATAGAAATAATATGATTAAAGTCCCTACATATGTAATTTAATACTGTGAAGTACAATTAAGGTCAGATAAAAGGCAAATTTTTGGATAGTATTTTTTTAAAAGTTCCTTTTACCTGTATTCTGGTTGTGAATTATATACATCTTTGTGTTGCTCTCAATATTCTGTATTTGATAGAGCATGAAAAGAAGGCAAGTGCTAAGAGCCACAGCCAAGTAATATGATGCATGGCACACAGCCAAGTAATATGATGCATGGCACTTTTGGTTGTAAGGTGATGCCAGCTAGCCATTGAGATGATATGATTATGTTAAGATTTACATTCATATGGATATTGGACTCCTGCTGTTCACCTTGGCCTGCTATGGGACTCCTGGAGAGTTCCCATTGGTTGGGGAAGTACAGTAGGAGGGAATTCCGGGAGAGGTCCTTGTCCCCGGTTCCGGTGGAACACGACCATGTGTGTAGACCGGCTGGCTTCCCGGACGTGTATGGGGTATTGGCGGCATTTTCAAAAATAAAGTTTTGTTCCTGCTTGAGTGGCTCGTGATTCTGTGCCCAGCCAGACTGCAGCAGCAAGCACACTGGCATTCCCTTTCACTGTTCAAGGAATTCTAGCTCCATTATAAGTGTCCAATCTGCTTTTTTTTTAAAGAGAGAGTGAGAGAGGAGAGAGAGAGATAGAGAGAGAGAATTTTTAATATTTATTTTTTAGTTCTCGGCGGACACAACATCTTTGTTGGTATGTGGTGCTGAGGATGGAACCCGGGCCGCACGCATGCCAGGTGAGCGCGCTACCGCTTGAGCCATATCCCCAGCCCCTCCAATCTGCTTTTAATTTTCATTTTTAGAAATGTCCATGCAAAGTGTGAATTCCTATAACTTTCCCTGAATTCAGGGGAAAATATTCTTCCATTATTTTCTAAGAAACTCTAAAAGAAAACTGACCAGTATTTGGTCTGAAAAGTAAAAATTTTTCAGATCTTTGGATTACTTGGGTGAAAGGAAGAAAACAAACAATATGTATGTGTGTGTGTGTGTGTGTGTGTGTGTGCATGTGTGTGTGTGAACATATAGATACATATTGTTATGTAGGAGGTATTTTCCTTCTCACAACTTATTTATAACAAAGTTCCTTTCTCTTTTTCTCCAAAGAAAAATAATAACAATAATGAAAAGTATAATACTTGTTTAGAAGCAAAACTATGTGCACAGACTATTTTACATGATGCACACAATGTCCATGATCTGCTGAGGTTTTTTGAAAAGTATGATTTTCTTTCATATAAAGATAAAAAGAAAAGCTTTTAGGTCATGGGCTATGAGGAGGAAGAGATAATATATTTTGTGCTTTGATGTTACAAGTAGCTCATCATTTACAGAAGAGATCATGTAGTCTAATCAAGGTCCTGGTAAACTGAGCCTGAATATTTAATATCCAGCTTCTATATAAGAAGCTTCATGACTTTCCTGATTTTGAAAACATATATTTCTGATTTAGAAAATATATGTTGTGCATTATGAACAAATTGCAAAACTTTATTATTTTAGTGTAGAGATTTACTTAATAGTATTTGGATATGGTGTAATTAAAAAGAAAAATATGATTTCTACATTTCTTAGGAAACTTTATTTTAGAAATATTTCTGAAACTGATAAGGAATTAGGATAAAATGACCCATTCACAGTTAAGTGTGACATAAAATTGGTTTCAAACCTTTGAGCATTGCCTGTAAACAGAAATTACAACCTATTGAATAATATTAAGAAATACTGATGCAATTTGCCCTATGATAGCTTTGAAGTTAGAGGCAAGTCTAGATAAAGTTTGCAAAAAATATGTTAATTGCATGTTAACATGTTGCCTGACTCTCAAACTTTGGCATTCTGACCATAACAATTATATAAAGAAAAAATTGTCAAGTGTATATTATAAACATCAAACTTTTGATCAAATTACACATGTATATATGAAAAATTCATAACCAATAGAAGTATAAATGAGAGATTATACAATTTATGCAAGATGCATCACCCACAGAGTTTCATTCTTTGGCACACTCTCTTCCAGACCTCTTCCCGTGCATATATACATATAGGCATATATAGAAGGGGAATATATAGATTGGGGATAGATAATTGGGATATGTAGATAGTGGTATATATAGGCTGACTTAAGCAATACTGCATTAAAGTCATTTCAGTATGCCCAGCACTATGAGACCTTCTCCTCTTTTTCTGACTGAGAAAAATTCTATAAACATCTTTTCATGTCAATAAAAGTGCCTTTTAACATTTGGTACAGAATTCTTCTATACCAAGGTTTATTTTTCAAAGTTCTTAGTAATGGAACTCCAGAGAGTTATTTTTTATAACACAATAATGAAGTATTATTTTTATATAATTGATTCATTTTTCATATCTTTTCAAAAATAATTTATGGTGGTATATCATAAAAAATTACTTAAAAATGAAATAAAATATAAATTAATACAAAAGATTCCCAAAGCAAAAATACCAAATGAGAAAAATATAAAACTCTCCTAGGAATTGGAATTTTAAGTGAAAGTGTTACTTGAAGTTCTGAACAAAATTAATCACAACAATATGCTATTATGGTTTGAATCTGATCCCCCAAGTTCGCGCACTGAAAATTCAATCCCAAAGATACAGTGTTGAAAGGTAAAACAAGAGGTGATTAGGTCATGAGGGCTCTGCCTTCGTGAATGGACTAGTGTCCTTATGAGAGTAATTTTGCTATAAAAATGAGTTGGTCTCCTCTTGCTTTCTCATACTCACTTGCCTTTCCATCTCCTACTGTGAGCTGACACAGCATGAAGGCCCTCATCAGATGTGGGATCCTATATCTTGAACTTAGCCTCGAGAATTATAAGAAACAAGAATTATAAAAAATTATAAAAATTATAATTATAAAAAAACAAAGGTTTTATAAATTACCTAGTTTCCGGTATTCTGTTACAGTAACACAAAATAGACTAAAATAACTACCTATGTGTTATGGTTTAGATGTGAGGTATCCTCCACAAAAGCTCATGTGTAAGACAATGCAAGAAGGTTTAGAAGTGAAATGATTGGTTTATGAGAGCCTTAAAACAGATAGGAATAAACTAAGTGGTAACTACAGGCAGGTTGGGTGTTTCTGGAGGAGGTGAGTCACTGCGGGTGTGCCTTTGAGGTTTATATTTTGTTTTTGTTGAACAGAGGTCTTTCTCTCTCTCCCTCCACCCCACTTGCCACCTCTCTCCTTCTTTGTCTCTCTCTCCTTTCTGGTGCCATGTTCCCAGCTGCTTTCCTCTGGCACACATTTCTACAATGATGTTCTACCTCACCTTGAGCCCTGAGGAATGAAGCTGGCCTTTTATGGTTTAAGACCTCTGAAACCATGAACCCCCAAATAATCTTTTCCTCTTCTAATTGTTTTTGTCATTTCTTTTTGTCACAGCAATGAAAAACCTGACTAAAACATTGTGTAAATATAAAATGAAGATGAATGAATACTAAAAACAAATGAAGATGAATACTAAAAGCAAGGGTCAACCATCCATTGCCAGAATCTAGGTAGAATCTCACCAACCTCATAACTAACTGAATTGAATTTAGGAAAAACAATGCTCACAATTAATGGTACAAGTGGCACAAAAAGTAGAGCAGATATTTTAACTGGCAAGAAAACAACATGTTACCTTTTGAAATAGAATGTCTCTGCAAAAACAAAGAACACATTGGTAACAGTGATTGCCTCTCATAGGACTAGTAAAAAACTCTTGAAATGTGGGAGGAAGGAGAGTTTACATTCATTTGTTGTTATTTTCAAACAGAGAGAAAACCTAAACAAATCCTCTAGCTTCACTTGCTTCTTAGTTGACTTTAAAAGTCACTAGTTATGAAGGTTATGCAGCTGAGCAATACATTGTTAGTCTCCCATTAGCTTTGCTGAGCATAACACCTTGGAAATATGGGTCAAGATAACAGCTGGCTAGGTTACTTTTCAGAGACTTAAACATTGCTTTTGTTGAAACCACCAACTCTTTACTTTGGTCTGTATAGGTTTCTGACAGATGACCATAGACAAAAGGAACAAAAACACTACCCTCAGATCATTCTAACATTGCCATTTCTGAACATATGTCCTATGAAGAGCTAGGAAGACTGATTACACTGCACAGGCTACTGATTACTTCACTTGAAACCACCTTTCTCCATGCCTTAAATCATCATACTGCTTTATCCTATATGAATACCCCTAAACTCTATCCTCAGGTGGATTTGACACTTGGGTGTTCTGTCTCCTCACACTTGGATGCCTCATGAATGAGCCTTCTTTGCAAAATTCAACTTTTCAGTAATTGTCACACTGTGCAGAAGGAAAAATGGGCCTGGTTTAGTAACACTTTATGGCTTTTGAATTTCTACGACAAAAATACATTTCTTCATCAAAAAATTAGTTATAATACATATAATTTAAGTCCAGCATGGAAAAAGTCAGGTTACAAAATTATAGATGTAATATATCCCAATTTTAAGCAAACATTATCCTATTATGTATGTTAATATGTATTCATATGTAAATTGGAAAGATTATTAATTATTTTTTTTCTACTTCGGAGATTTTCTTCCATTTTCTACTGTTAACGTTATTGTTGCATAAGCAGAAAATCTCATAATTAAAAAAAAAAGTAGAACTAATAAAAATAACAGGAAAGAGAACACTAAATTTAAAAACTTTGTGAGTCGATGAAAATTCTATCCAAAGAAAAATTTATAAACTCTAGTTCATTATTTTATTCTTAAGAGAGAAAAAACAAACATAAATAAAGACAACTTGAGAAAGTAGCCAAAGAATTTTAAAAGTCAATAGAAAACGAGTGAAAGGACATTACAAAATCTTTTAAAAAGAAATTTAAATGGCAGACAACAACAATAACAAAAAATCTAAGCTGTGCTTCAAAACATAACTTTGCATAGGAATATAAACTACTAATGGTTATGGAGGGAAAGTAATGATTACGGAGTACACTATCAACTGAGACCTAAAGGGGACTCAGAGAAGTAGAACATTTCAGGCAAAGGACACCTGTTCTATGTCCATTGCATAAATGTTTCTGCACATCTCTGTTTTTGGATAGATATTAAGTAAAGAGATCAATGGCATGACCATTGGTACAATTTTTGATACATACAAATAAATTCCCTAACAAATTGTTGTAAAATATAATCCCACTATTATGGTATCAAAGTATATATTTTAGGGTTGTCTAAGCAGCACTGAGTATTATTCTTTGAACTTGATTTTTAAATTACACTATAATAATTATAAAACATTTTAAATATATATATATAATTAATGACTTTATAGCTTCCAAATTTCCACTATCTACAAATTACTATTTTAAACATTTATTGTATATTCAAGAAATTTCTCCATGTACTTATGACATTTGAAGGATATTGTTGCAATTATACTATGAAGTTTTCCCTTTGATACAATGTAACCATTTTCTAAAATAATTATCTATGTATCTCCATTATCAATTGCATATGCTTAACAGGATTCCATTACTAGACTAAAGTAAGTTTAACCTATTCTATATTGTTATTTTTATCCAACTTCACTATAATGTGCCTAAGTGTAGGGTGTTTTTTTTTTTTTTCAATTATCTTGCTCATGGCTTTTTGGTATTCTTAAATCAGTGGATTAATGAACTTCACTGGTTCTTGGAAACTTTCAGCAACTCCTACTTCAAAATGTTCTCTGAACATTTTTCTTTCTCTTCTCAATGATTCTAACTCTGTTCATCAGGTACTATAGATCTCTTACCATTTTATAAATTTTTCATATTTTTATATTTCTATAATGATCTCTGGATAGTTTCTAATAAACTTCTCTGCTTTCAGAGTATATCAAACCTACATAATTTCTAATAAACCAATTCTTGAATTCTCAACATCAACTTAATATTTAGTTGTTATATTTTCAAGTTGGCTCTTTTATATATTTATCATATCACATTTTTATAGTTTTTCAGATTTTACTGAAATATTGAAGCTTAGCCTTTTACTTTTCTAATATACAATATGTATTTTTTTCACTTTATTTTTTTTAATTTTTATTGTTGGTTGTTCAAAACATTACATAGTTCTTGATATATCATATTTCACACTTTGATTCAAGTGGGTTATGAACTCCCATTTTACCCCGTATACAGCTTGCAGAATCACATCGGTTACACGTCCATTGATTTACATATTGCCATACTAGTGTCTGTTGTATTCTGCTGCATTTCCTATCCTCTACTATCCCCCCTCCCCTCCCCTCTTCTCTCTCTACCCCCTCTACTGTAATTCTTTTCTCCCCCTTGTATTTTTTTTTCCCTTTCCCCTCACTTCCTCTTGTATGTAATTTTGTATACCCCTGAGGGTCTCCTTCATTTCCATGCAATTTCCCATCTCTCTCCCTTTCCCTCCCACCTCTCATCCCTGTTTAATGTTAATCTACTTCTCATGCTCTTCGCCCCTACTCTGTTCTTAGTTACTCTCCTTATACCAAAGAAGACATTTGGCATTTGTTTTTTAGGGATTGGCTAGCTTCACTTAGCATAATCTGCTCTAATGCCATCCATTTCCCTGCAAATTCTATGATTTTGTCATTTTTTAATGCAGAGTAATACTCCATTGTGTATAAAAGCCACATTTTTTTATCCATTCATCTATTGAAGGGCATCTGGGTTGGTTCCACAGTCTTGCTATTGTGAATTGTGCTGCTATGAACATCGATGTAGCAGTGTCCCTGTAGTATGTTCTTTTTAGGTCTTTAGGGAATAGACTGAGAAGGGGAATAGCTGGGTCAAATGGTGGTTCCATTCCCAGCTTTCCAAGAAATCTCCATACTGCTTTCCAAATTGGCCACACCAATTTGCAGTCCCACCAGCAATGTACAAGTGTACCCTTTTCCCCAAATCCTCGCCAGCACTTGTTGTTTGACTTCCTAATGGCTGCCAGTCTTACTGGAGTGAGATGGTATCTTAGGGTGGTTTTGATTTGCATTTCTCTGACTGGTAGCGATGGTGAGCATTTTTTCGTATACTTGTTGATTGATTGTATGTCCTCCTCTGAGAAGTGTCTGTTCAGGTCCTTGGCCCATTTGTTGATTGGGTTATTTGTTATCTTATTGTCTAATTTTTTGAGTTCTTTGTATACTCTGGATTTTAGGGCTCTATCTGAAGTGTAAGGAGTAAAGATTTGTTCCCAGGATGTAGGCTCCCTATTTACCTCTCTTATTGTTTCTTTTGCTGAAAAAAAAAAAAGTTTTAGTTTAAGTAAGTCGCATTTGTTGATTCTAGTTATTAAATCTTGTGCCATGGGTGTCCTATTGAGGAATTTGGAGCCCGACCCCACAGTATGTAGATCGTAGCCAACTTTTTCTTCTATCAGAGGCCGTGTCTCTGATTTGATATCAAGCTCTTTGATCCATTTTGAGTTAACTTTTGTGCATGGCAAGAGAAAGGGATCCAGTTTCATTTTGTTGCATATGGATTTCCAGTTTTCCCAGCACCATTTGTTGAAGATGCTATCCTTCCTCCATTGCATGCTTTTAGCCCCTTTATCAAATATAAGATAGTTGTATTTTTGTGGATTGGTTTCTGTGTCCTCTATTCTGTACCATTGGTTTTTGCTATTCTGGGTCTTTTATTTTTCCATATGAATTTCATGATTGCTTTCTCTATTTCTACAAGAAATGCTGTTGGGATTTTGATTGGCATTGCATTAAACCTATAGAGAACTTTTTGTAATATCGCCATTTTGATGATGTTAGTTCTGCCTATCCATGAACAGGGTATATTTTTCCATCTTCTAAGATCTTCTTCTATTTCTCTCTTTAGGGTTCTGTAGTTTTCATTGTATAAGTCTTTCACCTCTTTTGTTAGGTTGATTCCCAAGTATTTTATTTTTTTTGAGGATATTGTGAATGGAGTGGTTGTCCTCATTTCCATTTCAGAGGAATGCCTTTGATTTATGCATGTTGATTTTATATCCTGCCACTTTGCTGAATTCATTTATTAGCTCTAGTAGTTTCTTTGTAGACCCTTTTGGGTCTGCTAGGTATAGAATCATGTCAACTGCAAATAGTGATAATTTGAATTCTTCTTTTCCTATTTTTATTCCTTTAATTTCTTTCATCTGTCTAATTGCTCTGGCCAATGTTTCGAGAACTATGTTGAACAGAAGTGGGGAGAGAGGGCATCCCTGTCTTGTTCCAGATTTTAGAGGGAATGCCTTCAATTTTTCTCCATTCAGAATGATGCTAGCCTGAGGCTTAGCATAGATTGCTTTTACAATATTGAGGTATATTCCTGTTATCTCTAGTTTTTCTAGAGTTTTGAACATAAAGGGATGCTGTACTTTGTCGAATGCTTTTTCCACATCTATCGAGATGATCATATGGTTCTTATTTTTAAGTCTATTGATGTGATGAATAACATTTATTGATTTCCGTATATTGAACCAGCCTTGCATCCCAGGGATGAATCCTACTTGATCATGGTGCACAATTTTTTTGATATGTTTTTGTATCTGATTAGCCAGAA
The DNA here is from genome assembly GCF_045843805.1 of Urocitellus parryii. Lineage (NCBI taxonomy): Eukaryota > Metazoa > Chordata > Mammalia > Rodentia > Sciuridae > Urocitellus > Urocitellus parryii. The sequence continues at coordinate 63,246,185 of NC_135538.1, forward strand.
TTTTATTGAGGATTTTTGCATCTAGGTTCATTAGAAATATTGGTCTGTAGTTTTCTTTCTTTGAAGTGTCTTTGTCTGGTTTAGGAATCAGGGTGATGTTGGCCTCGTAGAATGAATTTGGAAGTTCTCCCTCTTTTTCTATTTCCTGAAATAGCTTGAAAAGTATTGGTATTAGTTCCTCTTTAAAGGTTTTGTAAAACTCTGCTGTATACGCATCCGGTCCTGGGCTTTTCTTAGTTGGTAGTCTTTTGATGGTTTCTTCTATTTCCTCAATTGGTATTGGTCTGTTTAGGTTGTCTATATCCTCCTGACTCAATCTGGGCAGATCATATGACTTAAGAAATTTATCGATGCCTTCACTATCTTCTATTTTATTGGAGTATAAGGATTCAAAATAGGGGCTGGGGATGTGGCTTAGGTGGTAGCGCACTCGCCGGCCATGCGTGTGGCCCGAGTTTGATCCTCAGCACCACATACAAACAAAGATGTTGTGTCTGCCGAAAATTAAAAAATAAATTTAAAATTCTCTCTCTCTCTCCTCTCTCTCTTTAAAAAAAAGGATTCAAAATAATTCCTGATTATCTTCTGTATTTCTGAAGTGTCTGTTGTGATATTGCTTTTTTCATCCCATATGCTCATAATTTGAGTTCTCTCTCTTCTTCTCTTCATTAGCATGGCTAAGGGTCTATTTTATTTATTTTTTCAAAGAACCAACTTTTAGTTTTGTCAATTTTTTCAATTGTTTCTTTTGTTTCAATTTCATTAATTTCAGCTCTCATTTTAATTATTTCTTGCCTTCTACTTTTTTTGCTGTTGTTTTGCCCTTTTTTTCTAGGATTTTGAGATGAAGTATGAGATCATTTATTTGTTGGTTTTTTCTTTTTTTAAGGAATTAACTCCAAGCAATGAATTTTCCTCTTAGAACTGCTTTCAATGTGTCCCATAGATTCCAATATGTTGTGTCTGTGTTTTCATTTATCTCTAAGAATTTTTTAATTTCCTCCTTGATGTCTTCTATAACCCATTGATCATTCAGTAACCTATTGTTCACTCTCCAAGTGATGCATGATTTTTCCTTCCTTCTTTTATCATTGATTTTCAGTTTCATTCCATTACCATCAGATAAGATGCATGGTATTATCTCTACTCCTTTATATTGTCTAAGAGTTGCCCTGTGACATAATATATGATCTATTTTTGAGAAGGATCCATGTGCTGTTGAGAAAAAAGTGTAACTGCTTGATGTTGGGTGGTATATTCTATATATGTCAATTAAGTCTAGATTGTTAATTGTGTTATTGAGTTCTATAGTTTCCTTATTCAACTTTTGTTTGGAAGATCTGTCCAGTGGTGAGAGAGGTGTGTTGAAGTCTCCCATGATTATTGTATGGTGGTCTATTAGACTCTTGAACTTGAGAAGAGTTTGCTTGATGAACATAGCAGCACCATTGTTTGGGGCATATATATTTATGATTGTTATGTCTTGTTGGTGTATGGTTCCTTTGAGCAGTATGTAGTGTCCCTCTTTATCCCTTTTGATTAACTTTGGCTTGGAATCTATTTTATTTGATATGAGTATGGACACTCCTGCTTGTTTCTGCAGTCCATATGAGTGATATTATTTTTCCCAACCTTTCACCTTCAGTCTATGTATGTGTTTTCCTATCAAATGTGTCTCCTGAATGCAGCATTTTGTTGGGTCTTGTTTTGTGATCCATTCTACTAGCCTGTGTCTCTTAATTGGTGAGTTTAAGCCATTAACATTTAGGGTTATATTTGAGATATGGGTTGTTCTTCCAGCCATATTTGTTTATTTATGTTACTAAACATGGCTTGTTTTCCTCTTTGATTATTTTCCCCCCTTTACTGTACTACCTCCCGCTGTTGGTTTTCATTGATATTTTCCATTTCCTCTTCCTGTAATATTTTGCCAAGGATGTTTTGAAGAGATGATTTTCTAGCTGCAAATTCTTTTAACTTTTGTTTATCGTGGAAGGTTTTAATTTCATCTTCCATGCTGAAGCTTAATTTCACTGGATACACAATTCTTGGTTGGAACCCATTTTCTTTCAGTGCTTGAAATATGTTATTCCAGGATCTTCTAGCTTTCAGAGTCTGTGTGTTGAAAGATCAGCTTTTATCCTGATTGGTTTAACCATAAATGTAATCTGCTTCCTTTTTCTTGTAGCTTTTAAAATTCTCTCCTTATACTGTATATTGGGCATCTTCATTATAATGTGTCTAGGTGTGGATCTCTTATGATTTTGCACAGTCGGCGTCCTGTAGGCTTCTAGGATTTGGGATTCTGTCTCATTCTTCAAGTCTGGGAAGTTTTCTCATATTATTTCATTGAATGGATTGCTCATTCTTTTGGTTTGGACCTCTATACCTTCCTGTATCCCAATGACTCTTAAGTTTGGTCTCTTTATGTTATCCCATATTTCTTGGATGTTCTGCTCATGGTTTCTTAACAGTCTTGCTGAGCTGTCTATGTTCTTTTCACGTTGAAATACTTTGTCTTCATTGTCTGATGTTCTATCTTCTAAGTGTTCTACTCTGCTGGCAGTATTCTCAATTGAGTTTTTAAGTTGGTTTATTGCTTCCTACATTTCTAGGATTTCTGTTTGTTTTTTATAACCTCTATCTCCCTGTATAGTTGATCTTTTGCTTCTTGGATTTGTTTATGTAATTCATTGTCAAAGTGATCTTTCATTGTCTGATTTTGCTGTCTAATGTCTTCCTTGAGACTCCAGATCATCTGAAGCATGTATGTCCTGAATTCTTTATCTGACATTCCATCTGCTGCAACTATTACCTCTTCTAAAGTTGAGTTGACCTGCATTGCTTGTGGTCCTTTCTCCTTGTCTTTTCATACTGGTCGTGTTTCTTTCTGCTTGGTGAAACTGTTGTGTTATTGAATTTTCCCCCTATATATTTCTATTGCTCTTGTATAGTTGAAAAGTCTCCCTTGCATGGGCGGCCGGCAGCTGTGCTCCTCTTCCAATTGGGGTGAGCTGTCTACCCTGCTGACGGGCTTCTGAGCCTGTTTTGCTGGTCGGTCGCAGGTCTGCTTACCTTGCAGGCACGTGCGGCAGATCTGCTCTGCCCTTACTCCAATTGGGGTGACGTGTCTACCATGCTGGGCCTGTTCCGGGCATGGGCAGTGGCTCTGCTCTGCCCCTACTCCAATTGGGGTGACATGACTACCACGCCTGCGGGTCGCTGGGCCTGTTCTGGGCGTGGGCGGCGGCTCTGCTCTGCCCCTACAATTTTTTCACTTTAAATATTTATAATCCTAGTGATATTTTGGGGGGCGGGTACCAAGGATTGAACTCAGGGGCAATTGACCACTAAGACACATCCCCAGCCTATTTTGTATCTTATTTAGAGACAGAGTCTCATTGAGTTGCTTAGAGCTTCAATTTTGTTGATGTTGGCATTGAATTAGTAATCCTCCTGCCTTAGCCTCCTGAGCCACTGGAATTACAGGCATGTGCCACCATACCTGGCCCTAGTGGTTTATTTTTATTGTATGCTGTTTCTGCTGATTATAGCTGGTATTGTATTGTCTATACCCATTGTATACATTGTTGTCTTTGGTTGTTTGCTGAATATTTATTGAAAAATTACTTTAAGGAGTAATTTGAGTCTCAGGAAAATTATGTTTCTTTATCGAGAAGCTTCATTTCCTTCTGTACATAAGGGTCATGGCCATCTGAAACCAAGACTTGAAATTTTTGAGACAATTTAAATGATGACTTATAGTACATTCTATGTTTTCCTATTCCATAGAGCAGCCTTTTAGGGCTCTGGGGCAGAGTAGTGGCATTTCTCTTTGACAAAAGCTGAACTTCAAACTCTGCTTAATATTTCACCAAAATTCCAGTTTACAACTTGGCTGTTTCCCATAGCCAAAGTTTGAGTGAAATACATTTTGGCTCTACACCTTTTCTCTTCTTTATCTGGTGTATTCTTAATATCTGTTAACACCAATGATCAATTTAAGAAGACATTTATATTTCATTCATGTGTCCTTTTTTTTTAACATTGACTTTCTTAGGGTGGTTAGTTGCATTGGCAATCCATTATTGAATGAAATAAAAATCTCCCACACCTATTCCAGTTTTTTTGAAATTAATTTTATCCCAAGTTTTTGTTTTATTATAATAAATTACGTCATAATAATAATTATTTTAAATATTATGTTTGCTTTGTTCTGGTTATCTCTCTAAAATCCTACAAAAATTATTATATTCAAATGATATACATTTTAATACATTGACATAGATCAATTTTTCTTTAGTTTCCTTGAGTTTTTCATCAACAAGTTTGAGTCCTTTCCAGTTCCTTTCTCCACTAAATGTACACACACATTCACACATATATGTGAATAATTATTTTTCATTGTTAGCAGTTTGATAGGCATTGAAAAATAAATAAAAATCTCAAAAGAAAATATATTCATTTGACTTCTAGAAAGACTAAGTAAATGTTCGTGTTTATTGAATATTTAAAGTTCTTTACTTGTGAATTAATTGATCATAGTTTCTTATGATAAAGTGAGTAGTCAATAGACAATTTTATTTATATTTGTACTATTAAAGATTAGTAGATGTAAATTAATCATATAAAATATTAAAATTAAAGGTTCACCAAAAGAAATGTCAGAATAATGTGAAAATATGATGCTTTAAAAATAAGAAATAGGAAAAGAAAGTTAGAGTCAGATCCCATGAAAACTAAAGGGAGATCAGCAAAAGGAAAGCAACCAAGGGATGGGAGACAGGGAGAGAGGGGAAGTGCTAGGGATTGATACTGTCCAAATTATATTGTTATATTGTGTGCATGTACAAATATGTAACAACTAATCCCATCATTATGTATAACTACAATGCACTAATTGTAAAAAAATAATGAGGAGTAGGCCATATTTAACTACTCAAAGCACACTATTACCCTGGAATAAAATCTGGATTATAGCCTGCTTTGACACTACAATATCAGAGCTGAGGAGTTGCCTCAGTCATCGTACTGCTGGAAAAGTCTAAAACATTTATTATTCCTGTCTCATAGAGAAGAATTTTGCAAATCCTTGACTTAAAAGTAACATATTGTTTAGAAATTGTTACTATTACATTCAAAAAATACCATTACAATCACTAGTACAAGTGTATTATGTTTACTAACACATCTAATAAATCTGTGGTGCAAATATTATTGTTAACCTATTTTGAAGATGAGATTATTTTACAGAGGAGTTTAAACCATGTCCTCAATATCCTACTATTAGTAAATAGCTAAGATTCTAACCACGGAAGTATGGTCAGAAAACATTGGTCTTAATCTCTCCTAAAAATGAATCATTACCAACATTTGTATTGAGATTCATCACAACACTCACCATTTTATTAACATTGACCTTGATATTATTTGACAGTGCTCTGTAATTATAGATGGAAGATAAATAAGTATTATAACTATTGAAGAGGAGGAGAACAAAGCTATTATTCATACCAAGTGTGACAGAAGATAAAATAGAGGATAATGTAAAATTAATCATTGAATATAATATTACCAAAATCAAAAGCACATAACTTTACTACATCCTTAACCAGTAACAAGATAAAAATGGGGGAAATCTCTTCATAAGCCATAAACAAGGACTACATAAGAAAGACACTAAGAAAATCTGTAGTTTGTTTACAAATAAAACCATGAAATGAGTGTAGAGACACACTAAATTTACAATTGTGGAGGACTTAATATCACAAATCTTTCTAAGACCATTTAAAAGTTGAAAGAAATTTCAGATTTAAAGAAGTAATTTTCACAAACTAATCAATTTATTATCAGAAAAATAAAATTAAATTGTACATAAACAAATATATAGGTTTGAAAACCAAGAAGATTTGTGGGGATAATAATGAATAATCAAGAGCACTTATACCATCAGATATTAAAATGCATAATAACACTACAATGACTTATAATGATAATAAGAATGATAACCCGAGGGATCCAACATGGCGGCCGGCGAGCAAGCAGCATTTTCTATACCTCCGCAGTAACAGGATCAGAGAGACACATAAATACACTTGCATGGGACCTGCTGAGGATCTTCTAACAATATTCCACTGAAAGGAGACCTGCCGATAACTAGTAAGTCTGTGTGAGGGATCAGTTTGTCCCAGGCGACTGAATCTCGGCAACGCGGATCAGGGACACAATCCCGCCGGTCACGGCGGCGGCTGATCTGGGCCCTGCAGGGCTGAGTCTGGGATCGGCCTCAGGCGGTTCAGCGCTAGGATCCACACTCCTACCACCCCACCCCCCTCCAGCCGGTTCGGAGCAACGCGGAGCAGGGACACAATCCCGCCGGTCACGGTGGCGGCTGATCTGGGCCCTGCAGGGCTGAGTCTGTGATGGGCCTCTGGCGGTTCAGCGCTAGGATCCACACTCCTACCACCCCACCCCCCTCCAGCCGGTTCAGAGCAACACGGATCAGGGACACAATCCCGCCGGTCACGGCGGCAGCTGATCTGGGTCCTGAAGGGCTGAGTCTGCGAACTGCCTCTGGTGGTTCAGCGTTAGGATCCACACTCCTACCACCCCACCCCCCTCCAGCCGGTCTGGAGCAACGCGGAGCAGGGACACAATTCCGCCAGCCGCGGAGGCGGCTGGACTGGGCCCCGCAGGCCTGAGTCTGTGAACGGCCTCTAGTGGTTTGGCGCTAGGACTTTGGCAGCGCTTAGGGCTGAGTTTCAGCTTTGAGACAGAGGAGAGAAGCGATCCAGTTTGGTTCCAGACTCTGGTCGGACCACAGAGGAGGACAGCAGCCGCCATTTCAGAGAGATAATGTAATCATCCCCATGTTCTACTGATCACAGTTCATTCAGCTACGGAAGAGGTGATTTCAGGCTAGTAAATTTCAAAAACACAACAGTTGCACCAAGCAGAAAGAAGCGCGTGCAGTATGAAAAGACAAGGAAAGAAAGGATCACAAGCAATGCAGGTCAACTCAACTTTAGAAGAGGTAATAGCTGCAACAGATGGAATATCAGATAAAGAGTTCAGGATATATATGCTTCAGATGATCTGGAGTCTCAAGGAAGACATGAGACAGCAAAATCAGACAATGAAAGATCACATTGACAAACAAATCCAGGAAGTAAAAGATCAATTTCACAGGGAGATAGAGGTAATAAAAAACAAACAAATAGAAATACTAGAAATGCAGGAAACAATAAACCAACTTAAAAACTCAATTGAGAATACTACCAGCAGAGTGGATCACTTAGAAGATAGAACATCAGACAATGAAGACAGAGTATTTCAACTTGAAAAGAACATAGATAGCTCAGCAAGTCTACTAAGAAACCATGAGCAGAACATTCAAGAGCTATGGGATAATATCAAAGGACCAAACTTAAGAGTCATTGGGATACAGGAAGGCACAGAGCTCCAAACCAAAGGATTAAGCAATCTATTCAGTGAAATAATACAAGAAAACTTCCCAGACATGAAAAATGTGACAGAATCCCAAATCCTAGAAGCCTACAGGACGCCGATGGTGCAAAATCACAAGAGATCCACACCTAGACACATTATAATGAAGATGTCCAACATACAGAATAAGGAGAGAATTTTAAAAGCTGCAAGAGAAAGAAAGCAGATTACATTTAGGGGTAAACCAATCAGGATAACAGCTGATCTCTCAACACAGACTCTGAAAGCTAGAAGATCCTGCAATAACATATTTCAAACACTGAAAGAAAATGGGTTCCAACCAAGAATCGTGTATCCGGCGAAATTAAGCTTCAGGATAGAAGATGAAATTAAAACCTTCCATGATAAACAAAAGTTAAAAGAATTCGAAGCTAGAAAACCATCTCTTCAAAAAATCCTTGCAAAACATTACAGGAAGAGGAAATGGAAAATAACATTGAAAACCAACAATGGGAGGTAGGACAGTAAAGGGGGGAAAGTAGTCAAAGAGGATAACAAATCAGGTTTAGTAACATCAATAAACAAATATGGCTGGAAGAACAAATCATATCTCAAATATAACCCTAAATGTTAATGGCTTAAACTCACCAATTAAGAGACACAGGCTAGTAGAATGGATCACAAAACAAGACCCAACAATATGCTGCCTACAGGAGACGCATCTGATAGGAAAAGATATTCATAGACTGAAGGTGAAAGGGTGGGAAAAATCATACCACTCATATGGACTGCGGAAACAAGCAGGAGTGTCCATACTCATATCTAATAAAATAGATTTCAAGCCAAAGTTAATCAAAAGGGATAAAGAAGGACACTTCATACTGCTCAAGGGAACCATACACCAACAAGACATAACAATCATAAATATATATGCCCCAAACAACGGTGCTGCTATGTTCATCAAGCAAACGCTCCTCAAGTTCAAGAGTCTAATAGACCACCATACAATAATCATGGGAGACTTTAATACCCCTCTCTCACCACTGGACAGATCTTCCAAACAAAAGTTAAATAAGGAAACTATAGAACTCAATAACATAATTAATAACCTAGACTTAATTGACATATATAGACTATACCACCCAACATCAAGTAATTACACTTTTTTCTCAGCAGCACATGGAACCTTCTCAAAAATAGACCATATATTATGTCACAGGGCAACTCTTAGACAATATAAAGGGGTAGAGATAATACCATGCATCTTATCTGATGGTAATGGAATGAAACTGAAAATCAATGATAAAAGAAGGAAGGAAAAATCAAGCATCACCTGGAGAATGAACAATAGGTTGCTTAATGATCAATGGGTTCTAGAAGACATTAAGGAGGAAATTAAAAACTTCCTAGAGTCAAATGAAAACACAGACACAACATATCGGAATCTATGGGACACATTGAAAGCAGTTCTAAGAGGAAAATTCATTGCTTGGAGTTCATTCCTCAAAAAAAGAAAAAACCAACAAATAAATGATCTCATACTTCATCTCAAAATCCTAGAAAAAGAAGAGCAAAACAACAGCAAAAGAAGTAGAAGGCAAGAAATAATTAAAATCAGAGCTGAAATTAATGAAATTGAAACAAAAGAAACAATTGAAAAAATCGACAAAACTAAAAGTTGGTTTTTTGAAAAAATAAATAAAATTGACAGACTCTTAGCCATGCTAACGAAGAGAAGAAGAGAGAGAACCCAAATTACTAGCATACGGGATGAAAAAGGCAATATCACAACAGACACTTCAGAAATACAGATGATAATCAGAAATTATTTTGAATCCTTATACTCCAATAAAATAGAAGATAGTGAAGGCATAGATAAATTCCTTAAGTCTTATGATCTGCCCAGATTGAGTCAGGAGGACATAGACAACCTAAACAGACCAATAACAATAGAGGAAATAGAAGAAATCATCAAAAGATTACCAACTAAGGGGAATCCAACATGGCGGCCGGCGAGGAAGCAGCGTCTCCAACGTCTCCACTTTAACGGGATATGAAAGACTCATCGAAACAGCTGCAGCCTAGCTACGGAGGAACTTCTACCATAACTTCCTTAAGAGGAGAGCTGCCGTGAACTGGTAGGTTTACTCGAAGTGACAGGTTGCCCCAGAGAAGTGGATCTTGGAAGGCCACGCGGGCACAGAGGTCTAGTCCCCCAACCATCAGCCGCTCCGGCAGGCGGCTCCCCCTGGAGGCCTAGCTCTCGCCCTGGGAGAAGCGGCCCCACCCGCCCGCTTCCTAACCTGGCAGCCACAGCTACTCAGTGATAAAGGTGCCCACGTGGCGGGTGCAGAAGTTAAGTCCTGTAGACGCCAGCCACCTTTGCAACCCCCGGGAACCCTGAGTGGCTTGGCCCGCCCCGCCCGAACCGGCAGTCCTCCGCCATACGGGCTCCCCCGGGAGGCCTAGCTCTCGCCCTGGGAGAAGCGGCCCCACCCGCCAGGTTCCTAACCAGGCAGCCACAGCTACTCGGCAATAAAGGTGCCCACGTGGCGAGTGCAGAAGTTAAGTCCTGTAGACGCCAGCCGCCTTTGCAACCCGCGGGAACCCTGAGCGGCTTAGCCCGCCCCGCCCGAACCGGCGGGTGCAGCAGTTAAGTCCTGCGGACGCCAACCGCCTTTGCAACCCGCGGGATCCCTGGGCGGCTTGGCCCGCCCCGCCCGAACCGGCAGTCCTCCGCCATACGGGCTCCCCCGGGAGGCCTAGCTCTCGCCCCGGGAGAAGCGGCCCCACCCGCCCGGTTTCTAACCAGGTGGCCTCAGCTACTTGGAGATAAAGGTGCCCTCGTGGTGGGTGCAGAAGTTAAGTCCTGCAGACGCCAGCCACCTTTGCAACCCGCGGGATCCCTGAGTGGCTTGGCCCGCCCCGCCAGAACCGGCAGTCCTCCGACATACGGGCTCCCCCAGGAGGCCTAGCTCTCGCCCTGGGAAAAGCGGCCCCACCCGCCCGGTTCCTAACCAGGCAGCCACAGCTACTCGGCAATAAAGGTGCCCACGTGGCGGGTGCAGAAGTTAAGTCCTGCAGACGCCAGCCACCTTTGCAACCCGCGGGATCCCTGGGCGGCTTGGCCCGCCCCGCCCGAACCGGCAGTCCTCCGCCATACGGGCTCCCCCGGGAGGCCTAGCTTTCGCCCCGGGAGAAGCGGCCCCACCCGCCCAGTTTCTAACCAGGTGGCCTCAGCTACTTGGAGATAAAGGTGCCCTCCTGGTGGGTGCAGAAGTTAAGTCCTGCAGACGCCAGCCACCTTTGCAACCCGCGGGATCCCTGAGTGGCTTGGCCCGCCCCGCCGGAACCGGCAGTCCTCCGACATACAGGCTCCCCCGGGAGGCCTAACTCTCGCCCTGGGAAAAGCGGCCCCACCCGCCTGGTTCCTAACCAGGCAGCCACAGCTACTCGGCAATAAAGGTGCCCACGTGGCGGGTGCAGAAGTTAAATCCTGCAGACGCCAGCCACCTTTGCAACCCGCGGGATCCCTGAGCGGCTTGGCCAGCCCCGCCCGAACCGGCAGTCCTCCACCATACGGGCTCCCCCGGGAGGCCTAGCTGTCGCCCAGGGAAAAGCGGCCCCACCCGCCCGGTTCCTAACCAGGCAGCCACAGCTACTCGGCAATAAAGGTGCCCTCGTGGTGGGTGCAGAAGTTAAGTCCTGCAGACGCCAGCCACCTTTGCAACTCGCGGGAACCCTGAGCGGCTTGGCCCGCCCCGCCCGAACCGGCGGCGGGTGCAGAAGTTAAGTCCTGCAGACGCCAGCCACCTTTGCAACCCGCGGGATCCCGGAGCGGCTTGGCCCGCCCCGCCTGAACCGGCAGTCCTCCGCCATACGGGCTCCCCCGGGAGGCCCAGCTCTCGCCCTGGGAGAAGCGGCCCCACCCGCCCGGGTCCCAACCACGCGACCGCAGCTACTCGGCGATAAAGGTGCCCCCGCAGCGGGTGCAGGAGTTAAGTCCTGCTGATACCAGCCGCGTTTGCAAGCCGCCGGCACCCAGTGCGGCTTGGCCCACCCCGCCTGAACCGGCAGTCGGCCTCCACCATCCGGGCTCCCCCGGGAGGCCTAGCTCTCGCTCCGGGAGCAGCCCCCTGCAAGCTAGGGGAACCTTTGACCCATCGGGAGGTTAGGCCCAGCAACCTGCGGAGTGATAGAGGTGCCCCTCGTACCTGCTGGGTAGGCGGACCTTTGACCGACCAGCAGAGCAGACCTAGGGCCTCCCAGCGTGGTAGACGGATCACACCAATTGGAGGAGGATCACAGCCACTACATGCCCTGCAAGGGTGATTATTCAACTATACAAGAGCAATATAAATAAATAGAGGGAAAATTTCAAAACACAACAGTTTCACCAAGCAGAAAGAAACGCCAGCAGTATGAAAAGACAAGGAAAGAAAGGACCACAGGCAATGCAGGTCAACTCAACTTTAGAAGAGGTAATAGCTGCAACAGATGGAATGTCAGATAGAGAGATCAGGATATACATGCTTCAGATGATCTGGAGTCTCAAGGAAGACATGAGACAGCAAAATCAGATAATGAAAGATCACATTGACAAACAAATCCAGGAAGTAAAAGATCAATTTCACAGGGAGATAGAGGAAATAAAAAACAAACAAATAGAAATACTAGAATTGCAGGAAAAAATAAACCAACTTAAAAACTCAATTGAGAATACTACCAGCAGAGTAGATCACTTAGAAGAGAGAACATCAGACAATGAAGACAAAGTATTTCAACTGGAAAAGAACATAGACAGCTCAGCAAGTCTGCTAAGAAACCATGAACAGAACATCCAAGAAATATGGGACAATATCAAAAGACCAAATTTAAGAGTCATTGGGATACAGGAAGGCACAGAGCTCCAAACCAGAGGAATACACAGCCTATTCAATGAAATAATACGAGAAAACTTCCCAGACTTGAAGAATGAGACAGAATCCCAAATCCTAGAAGCCTACAGGACGCCGAATGTACAAAACCATAAGAGATCCACACCTAGACACATTATAGTGAAGATGTCCAACAGACAGAATAAGGAAAGAATTTTAAAAGCTACAAGGGAAAGGAAGCAGATTACATTTAGGGGTAAACCAATCAGGATAACAGCTGATCTCTCAACACAGACTCTGAAAGCTAGAAGATCCTGGAATAACATATTTCAAACACTGAAAGAAAATGGGTTCCAACCAAGAATCGTGTATCCGGCAAAATTAAGCTTCAGGTTAGAAGATGAAATTAAAACCTTCCATGATAAACAAAAGTTAAAAGAATTTGCAGCTAGAAAACCATCTCTTCAAAAAATCCTTGGCAAAACATTGCAGGAAGAGGAAATGGAAAATAACATTGAAAACCAACAATGGGAGGTAGGACAGTAAAGGGGGGAAAGTAGTCAAAGAGGATAACAAATCAGGTTTAGTAACATTAACAAACAAATATGGATAGAAGTACAAACCATATCTCAATAATAACCCTAAATGTCAATGGCTTAAACTCACCAATTAAGAGACACAGGCTAGTAGAATGGATCACAAAACAAGACCCAACAATATGCTGTCTACAGGAGACGCATCTGATAGAAAAAGATATCCATAGACTGAAGGTGAAAGGTTGGGAAAAATCATACCACTCATATGGACAGCGGAAACAAGCAGGCGTGTCCATACTCATATCTAATAAAATAGATTTCAAGCCAAAGCTAATCAAAAGGGATAAAGAAGGACACTTCATACTGCTCAAGGGAACCATAAACCAACAAGACATAACAATCATAAATATATATGCCCCAAATAATGGTGCAGCGGTGTTCATCCAGCAAACTCTTCTCAAGTTCAAGAGTCTGATAGACCACCATACAATCATCATGGGAGACTTCAACACACCTCTCTCACCACTGGACAGATCTTCCAAACAAAAGTTAAACAAGGAAACTATAGAACTCAACAACACAATTAATAACCTAGACTTAATTGACATATATAGACTTTACCACCCAACATCAAGTAGTTACACTTTTTTTTCAGCAGCACATGGAACCTTCTCAAAAATAGACCATATATTATGTCACAGGGCAACTCTTAGACAATATAAAGGGGTAGAGATAATACCATGCATCTTATCTGATCATAATGGAATGAAACTGAAAATCAATGATAAAAGAAGAAAGGAAAAATCAAGCATCACTTGGAGAATGAACAACAGGTTGCTGAGTGACATATGGGTTATTGAAGACATCAAGGAGGAAATTAAAAAATTCCTAGAGTTAAATGAAAACACGGACACAACATATCGGAATCTATGGGACACATTGAAAGCAGTCCTAAGAGGAAAATTCATTGCTTGGAGTTCATTCCTCAAAAAAAGAAAAAACCAACAAATAAATGATCTCATACTTCATCTCAAAATCCTAGAAAAAGAGGAGCAAAACAACAGCAAAAGAAGTAGAAGGCAAGAAATAATCAAAATCAGAGCTGAAATTAATGAAATTGAAACAAAAGAAACAATTGAAAAAATTGACAAAACTAAAAGCTGGTTCTTTGAAAAAATAAATAAAATTGACAGACCCTTAGCCATGCTAACGAAGAGAAGAAGAGAGAGAACCCAGATTACTAGCATACGGGATGAAAAAGGCAATATCACAACAGACACTTCAGAAATACAGAAGATAATCAGAGACTATTTTGAAGCCTTATACTCCAATAAAATAGAAGATAGTGAAGGCATAGATAAATTCCTTAAGTCTTACGATCTGCCCAGATTGAACCAGGAGGATATAGACAACCTAAACAGACCAATAACAATAGAAGAAATAGAAGAAACCATCAAAAGACTACCAACTAAGAAAAGCCCAGGACCGGATGGGTATACAGCAGAGTTTTACAAAACCTTTAAAGAGGAACTAACACCAATACTTTTCAAGCTATTTCAGGAAATAGAAAAAGAGGGAGAACTTCCAAATTCATTCTACGAGGCCAACATCACCCTGATTCCGAAACCAGACAAAGACACTTCAAAGAAAGAAAACTACAGACCAATATCTCTAATGAACCTTGACGCAAAAATTCTCAATAAAATTCTGGCGAACCGGATTCAAATACATATCAAAAAAATTATACACCATGATCAAGTAGGATTCATCCATGGGATGCAAGGCTGGTTCAATATACGGAAATCAATAAATGTTATCCACCACATCAATAGACTAAAAAATAAGAACCATATGATAGTCTCGATAGACGCAGAAAAAGCATTCGACAAAGTACAGCATCCCTTTATGTTCAAAACTCTAGAAAAATTAGGGATAACAGGATCATACCTCAACATTGTAAAAGCAATATATGATAAGCCACAGGCCAGCATCATTCTGAATGGAGAAAAATTGAAGGCATTCCCTCTAAGATCTGGTACAAGACAGGGATGCCCTCTCTCACCACTTCTGTTCAACATAGTCCTCGAAACACTAGCAAGAGCAATTAGACAGACGAAAGAAATTAAAGGGATAAAAATTGGAAAAGAAGAACTTAAATTATCACTATTTGCAGATGATATGATTCTATACCTAGCAGACCCAAAAGGGTCTACAGAGAAGCTATTAGAGCTAATAAATGAATTCAGCAAAGTGGCAGGATATAAAATCAACACGCATAAATCAAAGGCATTCCTGTATATCAGCGACAAATCCTCTGAAACGGAAATGAGGACAACTACTCCATTCACAATATCCCCCCAAAAAATAAAATACTTGGGAATCAACCTAACAAAAGAGGTGAAAGATTTATACAATGAAAATTACAAAACCCTAAAGAAAGACATAGAAGAAGACCTTAGAAGATGGAAAAATATACCCTGCTCATGGATAGGCAGATCCAACATCATCAAAATGGCGATATTACCAAAAGTTCTCTATAAGTTCAATGCAATGCCAATCAAAATCCCAGCTGCATTTCTTGTAGAAATAGATAAAAGAATCATGAAATTCATATGGAATAATAAAAGACCCAGAATAGCAAAAACAATACTAAGCAGGAAGTGTGAATCAGGCGGTATAGCGATACCAGACTTCAAACTATACTACAGAGCAATAGTAACGAAAACAGCATGGTACTGGTACCAAAACAGGCGGGTGGACCAATGGTATAGAATAGAGGACACAGTAACCAATCCACAAAACTACAACTATCTTATATTTGATAAAGGGGCTAAAAGCATGCAATGGAGGAAGGATAGCATCTTCAACAAATGGTGCTGGGAAAACTGGAAATCCATTTGCATCAAAATGAATCTGAATCCCTATCTCTCGCCTTGCACAAAAGTTAACTCAAAATGGATCAAGGAGCTTGATATTAAATCACAGACACGGCATCTGATAGAAGAAAAAGTTGGTTATGATCTACATACTGTGGGAGCAGGCTCCAAATTCCTCAATAGGACACCCATAGCGCAAGAGTTAACAACTAGAATCAACAAATGGGACTTACTCAAACTAAAAAGTTTTTTCTCAGCAAAAGAAACAATAAGAGAGATAAACAGGGAGCCTACATCCTGGGAACAAATCTTTACTCCACACACTTCAGATAGAGCCCTAATAACCAGAATATACAAAGAACTCAAAAAATTAGACAATAAGATAACAAATAACCCAATCAATAAATGGGCAAAGGACCTGAACAGACACTTCTCAGAAGAGGACATACAATCAATCAATAAGTACATGAAAAAATGCTCACCATCGCTAGCAGTCAGAGAAATGCAAATCAAAACTACCCTAAGATACCATCTCACTCCAGTAAGATTGGCAGCCATTAGGAAGTCAAACAACAATAAGTGCTGGAGAGGATGTGGGGAAAAGGGCACTCTTGTTCATTGCTGGTGGGACTGCAAATTGGTGCAGCCAATTTGGAAAGCAGTATGGAGATTTCTTGGAAAGCTGGGAATGGAACCACCATTTGATCCAGCTATTCCCCTTCTCGGTCTATTCCCTAAAGACCTAATAAGAGCATGCTACAGGGACACTGCTACATGGATGTTCATAGCAGCACAATTCACGATAGCAAGATTGTGGAATCAGCCTAGATGCCCTTCAATAGATGAATGGATTAAAAAAATGTGGCATTTATACACAATGGAGTATTACTCTGCATTTAAAAATGATAAAATCATAGAATTTGGAGGGAAATGGATGGCATTAGAGCAGATTATGCTAAGTGAAGCTAGTCAATCTTTAAAAAACAAATACCAAATGACTCCTCTGATATAAGGGGAGGAAACAAGGACAGGGTAGGGACGAAGAGCTTGAGACGAAGATTTTCATTAACAGGGTTGAGAGGTGGGAGGGAAAGGAAATGAGAAGGGGAATCGCATGGAAATGGAAGGCGATCCTCAGGGTTATACAAAATGACATATAAGAGGAAAGGAGGGGTAAGACAAGATAATTCAAATGGAAGAAGTGATTTACAGTAGAAGGGGTAGAGAGAGAAAAGGGGAGGGGAGGGGAGGGGGGATAGTAGAGAATAGGACAGACAGCAGAATACATCAGACACTAGAAAGGCAATATGTCAATCAATGGAAGGGTAACTGATGTGATACAGCAATCTGTATACGGGATAAAATTGGGAGTTCATAACTCATTTGAATCAAACTGTGAAATATGATGTATGAGGAACTATGTAATGTTTTGAATGACCAACAATAAAAAAAAAAGAGGTAAAAAAAAAAAAATAAAAAAAAAAAAAAATAAATAAATAAACTTCCTACTTTGTGATGATGTTTATATCTGTTCCAGAAGCAATAAACATTTGTTTTAAAATGTCAAATACAGAGCTTGAAAAATAAACTCACTCTGGACTTAGAAAAAAAAAAAAAAAAAAGATTACCAACTAAGAAAAGCCCAGGACCGGATGGGTATACAGCAGAGTTTTACAAAACCTTTAAAGAGGAACTAACACCAATACTTTTCAAGCTATTTCAGGAAATAGAAAAAGAGGGAGAACTTCCAAATTCGTTCTACGAGGCCAACATCACCCTGATTCCGAAACCAGACAAAGACACTTCAAAGAAAGAAAACTACAGACCAATATCTCTAATGAACCTTGACGCAAAAATCCTCAACAAAATTCTGGCGAATCGGATTCAAATACATATCAAAAAAATTATACACCATGATCAAGTAGGATTCATCCCTGGGAGGCAAGGCTGATTCAATATACGGAAATCAATAAATGTTATTCACCACATCAATAGACTTAAAAATAAGAACCTTATGATCATCTCGATAGATGCAGAAAAAGCATTCGACAAAGTACAGCATCCCTTTATGTTCAAAACTCTAGAAAAATTAGGGATAACTGGATCATACCTCAACATTGTAAAAGCCATTTATGATAAGCCACAGGCCAGCATCACTCTGAATGGAGAAAAATTGAAGGCATTCCCACTAAGATCGGGTACAAGACAGGGATGCCCTCTCTCACCACTTCTGTTAAACATAGTCCTCGAAACACTGGCCAGAGCAATTAGACAGACGAAAGAAATTAAAGGCATAAAAATAGGAAAAGAAGAACTTAAATTATCACTGTTTGCAGATGATATGATTCTATACCTAGCAGACCCAAAAGGGTCTACAAAGAAGCTATTAGAGCTAATAAATGAATTCAGCAAAGTGGCAGGATATAAGATCAACACGCATAAATCAAAGGCATTCCTGTATATCAGCGACAAATCCTCTGAAACGGAAATGAGGACAACTACTCCATTCACAATATCCCCCCAAAAAATAAAATACTTGGGAATCAACCTAACAAAAGAGGTGAAAGATTTATACAATGAAAATTACAGAACCCTAAAGAAAGATATAGAAGAAGACCTTAGAAGATGGAAAAATATACCCTGCTCATGTATAGGCAGAACTAACATCATCAAAATGGCAATATTACCAAAAGTTCTCTATAAGTTCAATGCAATGCCAATCAAAATCCCAACAGCATTTCTTGCAGAAATAGAAAAGAGAATCATGAAATTCATATGGAATAATAAAAGACCCAGAATAGCAAAAACAATGCTAAGCAGGAAGTGTGAATCAGGCGGTATAGCGATACCAGACTTCAAACTATACTACAGAGCAATAGTAACAAAAACAGCATGGTACTGGTACCAAAACAGGTGGGTGGACCAATGGTACAGAATAGAGGATACAGTAACCAATCCACAAAACTACAACTATCTTATATTTGATAAAGGGGCTAAAAGCATGCAATGGAGGAAGGATAGCATCTTCAACAAATGGTGCTGGGAAAACTGGAAATCCATTTGCATCAAAATGAATCTGAATCCCTATCTCTCACCATCCACAAAAGTTAACTCAAAATGGATCAAGGAGCTTGATATTAAATCAGAGACACGGCATCTGATAGAAGAAAAAGTTGGTTTTGATCTACATACTGTGGGATCAGGCTCCAAATTCCTCAATAGGACACCCATAGCGCAAGAGTTAACAACTAGAATCAACAAATGGGACTTACTCAAACTAAAAAGTTTTTTCTCAGCAAAAGAAACAATAAGAGAGATAAACAGGGAGCCTACATCCTGGGAACAAATCTTTACTCCGCACACTTCAGATAGAGCCCTAATAACCAGAATATACAAAGAACTCAAAAAATTAGACAATAAGATAACAAATAACCCAATCAATAAATGGGCCAAGGACTTGAACAGACACTTCTCAGAGGAGGACATACAATCAATCAATAAGTACATGAAACAATGCTCACCATCACTAGCAGTCAGAGAAATGCAAATCAAAACTACCCTAAGATACCATCTCACTCCAGTAAGATTGGCAGCCATTAGGAAGTCAGACAACAATAAGTGCTGGAGAGGATGCGGGGAAAAGGGCACTCTTGTTCATTGCTGGTGGGACTGCAAATTTGTGCAGCCAATTTGGAAAGCAGTATGGAGATTTCTTGGAAAGCTGGGAATGGAACCACCATTTGACCCAGATATTCCCCTTCTAGGTCTATTCCCAAAAGACCTAAAAAGAGCATGCTACAGGGACACTGCTACATCGATGTTCATAGCAACACAATTCACCATAGCAAGATTGTGGAATCAGCCTAGATGCCCTTCAATAGATGAGTGGATAAAAAAAATGCGGCATTTATACACAATGGAGTATTATTCTGCAGTAAGAAATGACAAAATCATAGAATTTGGAGGGAAATGGATGGCATTAGAGCAGATTATGCTAAGTGAAGCCAGTCAATCTTTAAAAAACAAATACCAAATGACTCCTTTGATATAAGGGGAGTAAACAAGGACAGGGTAGGGACAAAGAGCTTGAGAAGAGGATGTACATTAAACAGGGATGAGAGGTGGGTGGGAAAGGGAGTGAGAAGGGAAATCGCATGGAATTAGAAGGCAATCCTCAGGGTTATACAAAATGACATACAAGAGGAAAGGAGGGGTAAGACAAGATAATACAAAGGGAAGAAATGATTTACAGTAGAAGGGGTAGAGAGAGAAAAGGGGAGGGGAGGGGAGGGGGGATAGTAGAGAATAGGACAGACAGCAGAATACATCAGACACTAGAAAGGCAATATGTCAATCAATGGAAGGGTAACTGATGTGATACAGCAATCTGTATATGGGGTAAAATTGGGAGTTCATAACCCACCTGAATCAAACTGTGAAATATGATGTATTAAGAACTATGTAATGTTTTGAACGACCAACAATAAAAAAAAAAGAATGATAACCCAATTAATGAACAAAATAAACAATCCTAAAGAAAGGCCCCAGGTATATCATAACCTAGTAAATGACAACAGATTCAATAAAAAACTGATTAAACAACAACTAAGAAAACGAGGTTCTGTTCAAAATAATTTTCAACATTCACCCATTGTATGGAGGAGTCAAGAATTAAAATAGACCACTAAAGAATTGGGAACAACAACTTTTTTTCCTTAATGTAAATATTAATGGAGGTTGTATTAAAGGGAATGGAGGAAAGATATTTGATTTTATTTATTTTGAACAAAAACTAAGTTTAGAACATCATCTTCCACCTTTCTAAAATCAAAACAAACTGCAGATGAATTGAAGAGTTAAAACCCAAAAGGAAAGGAAACAGTGGTTGCTAAAGACTTGATCCACTGCATATGAAACTTTTAATAACCTGATGGTCTTCGTACTGAGCCCATCATAGAACAGGAGCTTATAAAATTATGCAGTAAATTAACAAAAAATTCACTGGTTGCAAATCAATTGGTTACCAATAAATAAACGTGTAACTTACAACTACTATTTAGTCAAACATGTCTTGTTCTGAAACTTCAAATAGAATTCCACCCTATTGCCATGTATAACTAGAAAGATCAAATAATAAATAAATAGAGACAGAATTTTAAAAATATAGAGAAGATTTCTGATAAACATTTAGTTGAAAACAGGTGCTATAAACTGATTTTAAGATAAGCTATCTTATCTCATCTTCTATATATTTAAAATTGCCAAATATGACTTTGAAATTCCCTATTATAACAATGAAATGCAGAATTTAATAGTACATTATTTAAATTTTAATATCAATGCCAATTTCAAAATCAGATATCTTTCCATCCCCTTTAATGATTCATCCATTAATATTTACATTAAGGGAAAAAAATTGTTTTTCACAATTCTTTAGTGGTCTATTTTAATTCTTGACTCCTTCATACAATGGGTGAATGTTGAAAATTATAAAGTTTTTATTTCCATCTCCCTGACCCTTCAGATTATAGATATATTGATTTTTGCCAATGTGATTTCTTGGTATGTGTTTGTTTTAAAATTAATAAATTCTAGTATGTCAGAGATACTATAATATTTCACCAACACTGCATAATATTGGCAAGTTTTCATAAACAATCAAGTTCACTTAACTGATTTTTAATCATCATTTGCTCACAAAAAAACAAAACAATAATTTATGTCACTATACACATCTAGAAATTGTACTAGTTTATAAAATTACCTGAAATTTTACCATCAGTTATTAATGTTAATAATTTCTAACATTCAAATTTTAAACAAATGAAATATTATCTCAGCTGGAATGTATTTTGAAAGTTCATGGAAATTATTAGGTGTTTTTTTTTAATGCTCATTTCAGAATTTTATATTATATACCTTGGAGGTGATACAGCAAATATATTTATTTCAATATTTCCTCATAAATCATCCCTATCTCCCAGTTGCTTTTGTTTTGTTACCTTTTTTGTTAATTGACTCAAATTTTCTGACAAATTTCCAATATTGAACTACCCAGAAATTCATGTGATATTCACACTAGATGCAATCACTCAATGGCAGAGTTTGTACTTGGGCAGTCTAGATCCACAAAGTCCCCAGATAGGATGATGGTTTCAATAGAAGTATTATAGCATGCTATCTTGGCCTATTCTTGACAGGTCTATATTCCTCTAAAGAAGCTAATTATACTCAAGTGGTTGAGGAGAAGGTTTCGTGAAGAAGGAAAAAAGAGTGGCTAGGTCATGTAAAAACAGAATAAAGGAGACAAAAATAATCTCTAATGACAAGGGACTGTAGATTTGGCTTAGTGGTAGAGCTCTGCCTAGCATGTATGTGGCCCCAGGTTGTGTCCCCAGTTTTGAAACTAAAAAATCTTAATGACTGATTATTTAGTTATTAAAAGAATATTTTAATAATTAATCTCCCAGATTTATTTTTTATCTTTCTGGTCATTATTTCTTCACATACAAAATTGTTTACATAAGGATTTCTATAACTTAGAAATATGTGGTTCTCTGTTCATAGCTATTTTCTTTCTGCTTTTTACCTCCTCAAATTTTAAACTACTAATTATCTTCTCTTCTGTTGTCAATCTCTCTTTTATTCATTTTTGTAACACTGGGATTTTTGTAGCCATCATTTGAATTTCTCTTTCTACTACATTATCCCACCACACAGTGTGCACATGCACATGTATCCACACACTTTCACATTTCCCATGTTTGTTTCAAATCTCCTCCATTTAATATCTTATTGCCTGTAATATAGGTTCCTTATGCCTATATTTATTAAAAAAAAGACATTCAAATTTACATAACTTCTTTCCTTCAATAAAAAGAAACTTGTCAGTTACAGTGGCTCGTGCCTATAATTCCAATTGCTCAGGAAGCTAAGACAAAAGGATCTCAAGTTCAAGGACAGCCTCAATAACTTCATGAGGCCTCAAGCAACATGGAAAGATCCTGTCTTCAAATAAAAAATAAAAAGACCTGGGGTTATTAAAAGAATATTTAGTGGAAGAACACCCCTGGGTTGAATCCCCAGTATAAATTAATTAATTAAAAAAGAAACTTTATAGAGTTCTAGTACACTACAATGTCTTTTCAAACATCAATTTCTCATCTTACTATATATAGCTGGACCTCCATTACACATCCAATTGAGGAAGAAAAATATCAGCATTCCACAGAATATTCAATGTTGGTAGACATAAGTTAATGAAGTTCCATAAAGACAAAACTATATCTGATTTTCCCCTCCAGTGTCTGACCAATATTAGGTGTTTGATAAATGTTTGTTGAATAGATGAATGGAAGAGCTCTAAGGAAGTCAAGAGAAAACAGTTAATGATGAATAGATTTCCATAGTGGCTAAAAGCAGGCTCTGTGTCCTCACGGTTTAGGTTAAAATCTCATCCATTCATCACTTAGGGGAAACTTTCTGAACTTCCCTGTGACTCAACTTCTTCATCTGTAAAATAGGGACAGTGTTCTTATGTATTTCATAGGGTTATTTTTAAGATTATATAAGCTAATACATGTAGAAAATTTAGAACATGTTATGCATTATACATACACACACATACACACATTACTTAATTTTTAAAAGTAGTTTTCAATTTCCCCTTAGTTGAAATAATAAAAAAAAAGACTGACTTCCTTATACTATCATTTCTGGAGGAATAGTTGGGTCTTTAGAAGATCTCTTTACCCCACTTCCCTAACACGTTATGGAAACCACATTTTTTAAAAGAATTGTTTGCTCTGGGCTAAAATGGAGAAACAAGGCAAAATATAGTGGTAAGTGATCTAATGGAGGAGCACATTTACTGAAGCAAGTGAGTAAATGGACCAGAAAATTATGTAAAGTGAGTTACAAGATACTCTATTTAGCCTAGTGCATAAAACATGGGGTGAAGACTTAGAATATTTGGTTTTGTGGTGCAACCTTAACCCCTAGTAACTTATTTATTTTGAATAGGTTCACTTTCTGGGCTTCATGGTTTTCATCTGTCAATATATCACAAATCTCACAGAGTTCCCATAGGAAGGAATAAAAATAACTAAATTAAAAAACATATAAACCAAAACTTTAGTTCTGTGTACTAAATTCTGAACAATTTACTCCAGGTACACTGGTATTTTTCTTTTAACTTTCCCACTTGATTGATTCCCCAACTAATCTTGAAACAATACTAAACCTATTTAAATATTGTTCCTAACTCCTTTAGACATATTATTTGCTACAGTACATTACAAATACTAGAGTTAATAGACTATAGACTGCAATCCTGTGAATCCAATTGTTATATTTCTTTACATAAGTCATTCATTTTTAATTAAATCTCTGGTCTTCAAATATATTACTGGATTTCAAAACAGAATGATTTTAGTAGTGTTTGATTTTCTTTGTCATGCATTAAATTGTATCAAATCTAGATGAATAGCACAATCCAATAGAAACAAGAAAGGCAATTTATGAACATGCTATAATAGCTCTGTTCATACATTTGACAATTACACACCTATGAAGTACCAGATTCTGTACTAGAATCTCAGGGCCTAATTATAGACAAGATCACCGTCGTCCTACCCTACCTAAGGGCAAGCTAGTGGAAAAGACCTGTAATTAAATAAGACATTACTAGAATGTGTAAGGATGAGTCTGACAAGGAAGTACACAGTACCCTTGAAATCAAAGGAAAACATAGCATGGGCTAAATGTTTCAGGGAAGGTTTCTAGAGGAAATAACTTTATGTCAAGATGTGAAATTAGCCAGGAAGAAACCCCAGTTATGACAAAAAGTGTGGCACATTTAAAGAAGTTAAACAATCAGAGTATTATTAATATAAAAAATGATGGGGAAACATCAGGTTTTGTCATAAACAGAAAACAGGCCATAGAGCTCCTATAGACCAAGCCCAAAAATGTTATTTCCCCCCCTACAAACAGTAGAAATCCAGTGAAATGTATTAAACAGGAGCATGGTCTGATAAGATTTGTGCTTCAGGAGGCTAACATTTTCTGCTTTATATTACATGAATTGGTTTATGAAATCTTTCTAAATCAAGATGGCTTTAAGGGACATTGGATGGGAATCTGTTGCTGAATCACACATGAGGAATGATGGGGGTTCCACCAGAGTAACTGTAATGGGAAACTTACTTAAAATGGAGAAGTGTCTGAGTTTGATAATTCCCACATTGATTGATTCAGCCATTCATTTAACTAGTAGCAATAAAGTACCTACTCAGATAGCAGTGGGCCAGTTTTATAGATGTGGCCTTAAACAAGACACATGCCTTCATTTATTTATAGTCTAACAGAACAATCAAGTAATAATGACTGACTTGCACTTTGAAGAGTGAAATAGTTTCTTCTCTCACATCTTTTACCAATATGTATATACATTCAAGTGGAGATGTCCAGCAAGTCACTGTTAAGTATGCCTGGAATTCAGGGGAGAAGTCTGGGACTCACAAACAAACCAGGAGCCCTCCACACATGGATGACAACTGAAGATGATTCTAAGAAAAAAAGTGCACAGTGGTTCAAAGAGAGGAAAGAGGACAATAGAGCAAGTAATGCCAGTGGCTAAGGGAAGAAAAGAAAAGTAACCTTTTAGGAAGCATAAGTCATGGAAATAGAAAGCTAGGAGAAGATGATGTATTAGAAGCTCAGGAAAGAGAATTTAAAAAAAAAAAAAGAGTATGGTTAATTAACAACCATGTCAAGTGCAACTGAGAAGTCAAAAGTAAAAATTTCCTTCAGTATTGGATGCATTTGAACAGAAACTATTAATGACCCTTTAGGAAATATTTTTCATGAAACAGTAGATCAGACATAGATTTCAATAAATAAAAGTTGAGATATTGCTCCTCACATTTTGTAAGTTGGCATCAGATATAATGAATAAATTATCAGAGGAAGATATTTGGCACAAGCCTCTCAAGCACATGGCTGTTTCCTAAAAAGACCTTCCACCCATTTTCCCAGATGTGCTCTGGACTGTTCATGTCCAACATGAACAAGGTCATCTAAAACTTAGGATACTAGATCTGATGTAATCTGGGACATGATGAAACCATCACTTCATTATTCTGTAAATTGTGCTTTACTAGACAACACCATGGCCAGAGTTCTGGTTAGTTCTGTAATAAGGACAGGTTGACTCAACAGGGGTTACATATTACTGGTGACTCATAGATAGTTTGTTACTGACTAAATTTTTTTGGAAATGTGAGCTCTTTTTCTGTGACCCTTCACTTGTAAATTAGCATTTTCTTCTTAAGGATTTTTACTAGATTTAACCCATTGCTAAACATAAAATCTCTTTGGAGAAATAACTCAAACAAATGTATACTGGACACCATAGTGATTTTACTGTTCTAGGCAATGATAAATTTTTTGTGGAGTTTACCTCCTATTCTGTTTACTTGTTCAACTACTCCCTATCTCTCAAATTATTTCTAAAATAAAAGGAACAAACTTGATGGTTGTTCCCTGTTGTGGTATTTTATATTAGGGTTCCCTAGAATTCCATAACACCTTTATCATTTTGCTTCATTGTAATTTTCTACAGTTCACTTAGAAAAATAGCAAAATCATTTTATATTAATATACACTCAGATTCAAGTTTAAGATACTTTTCCTAAGTTGCTCTTTTTAAGAATAGTTTTTGTTTTTGTCAAGAATAACTTGAATATCTCTGGTGGACTTACTAGGAAGACTACATTATCTATTATTCAGTAGACTTGCTTGAGCTTCTCAAAATCATTGCTCTGGATAATTAATAAATAAACCTGCCAATAAAATAATTCATGTGGAACCAAAAACAAAGTAAATATGTTTTATTTGCCAAATTTTCATACAGGGGCATAATTAAAAGAGACTCTATTCTTTCCTTTTCATTATACAATACTTAGGTTCAGTGTCCAAGATACCTAGCCCATCAAATAAAATACTTCTTTTCTCTTGAAGTCACCATAAGAGGACACAATGTGGCATTATTAAAAAGTGGTTCAGCTCTTGTTATGGCAATACACCTTTGAAGGGCACAGAAATTATTTTAATTGGATAAATTAGATGTTCTTTGTGTCCATATGGAGTGTTGAATTTAATGATTTGGTTGAATGGATGTCAGTGTTTCTGTTCAATCTTTCAATTAAACTAATATTAATCTTACATTTTATAAAGAAAGCTTAATAGAACACGATAACTATAATATCTTTGGGACATAGAGTAAGGTCACTGGATATAAATGAGCCCACATTGTTGGTTTTTTTTTTATCAATTCTGTAGTAAAGGAAGAAGCTGTGAAAATTGTATCTCTACTAGGTTTTCTTCCTTTCAATCACTTTGGACCAACACTAAAGGATCAGTCTCTCTTTTGTCATATTGTTATACAGGACACTGCTATTCTGCTTTGTAAAGACCATTTGTAAAATCACCAGTTAAATTATTTTACCTGTTTTAAATCACAAAAATCTGGATAGTCTTTTGATCAGTGTTTTTTTTTCTGTATTTCTGGATGATATAAATGAGAATTCTTTTACTAGTTTCTCAAAATCAATTTGACCTAATTTGCACAAATGATACAGCATTTCGTTTTATTTTATTCTGTTTTGTTTTGCATCTGGGTTTTGATATGTTACCAAGGCTGTCCTCAAACTCAAGATCTCCCTGCCTCAGCCTCCTGAGTAGATGGAATTATAGGCATATACTGTTGAGCCCAAGTAATAAACTTTTGATCACAAATCATATTAAAAGAGTCACTTGTACATGGGTTATTTTCTTTAAAAATTACATGAAAAAATAAATTTGTAAAATACTGAAATCATTTTATATTGCTCATGAAATTTCAAAATTATGAGAGTGTTTCAATTTGAAAATGGAGTTCTAGGAGCACAATTCAAAGAGACTGAAAATTATAAGGACACTTCAGAACTTCTGTAAGCATTTTCATTCAGAGGTGATTGACCAGCACAACTCACAGGGCAATTTATCTTGTATTTGCAGGAAAGGCTTATCTTTCAAACTGAAGAACTCTTAAAAATATGAAGAAACTTCAATAATTTAAATTGCAATATATACATTACATGCCCAGAAATTCAATCATTCCCTAAATAAAAATATTACAACTTTTAAAATATAAAAAGCCTATCCACAACAGAACAGCAATCTATCCTTTCCAATTCACGTGTCAAATCACTCTATTATTTTTCTAGCCTTTAGATTTTCCAACATGAGGAATTGGTTCAGTCATCAGAGAAGATTACTTATTTATTTTAAACTCCTCTTGGGCCATTACTCTAATATTATCTCAAACTTTCTTCCCACACATTCTGTGATATTTATAAAGCCTTTTTGAAACTTAGATGAATTACTTGTACTTTCATATAAATATATAGATCATGGCTTCTTAATATAGATGTATATGAAATTACAAGCATATACACTAGTGAGCCCAAGTAATAACGTTTTAATCACAAATTATATTAGGAGACTCATTTGTACATGGGTTATTTTCTTTAAAATTACATGAAAAATAAAGTTGTAAAATACTGAAATCATTTTATATTGCTCATGAAATTTCAAAATTATGAGAGTGTTTCAATTTGAAAATGGAATTCTGGGAACACAATTCAGAAAGGCTGAAAATTATAAGGACATGTGAGGTAGGAACTGCAAACAATTGTAGAACACTAAAGAATACTTAGAAGGGATATAAAATGAGATCAGTAAGGTTAACATAGGCACCAAAATTTAGGTACAAGAGATAAAGGTGAAAACAGGTGTATCAATTTAAAGACTACTGTAGTCAAAACAGAAATTGACTACATTGGATCATCAATATATTGAAAAGTGATGAATACACTAAAACATATTTAATTACATTTTGGTAATTTTGAGATGTCAATCCTTGAAAACTTTGAGTTTAATTCAAAGTGGAACTAAATAGATGTGATTCTACAGGTGAACAAGAGAATTACATGGCTTCTTCCAGTTTACTGAGTAGCATTGCCATCAGAAGCACAGAGACAGAAAGTTAGAGGAATTCAGGGCATTCTGCTTTATAAGAAATAAGAATTAAGTGTACCAACACGACCACAATATCAAGAAAAATCAGCAAAATAGATATGATGCATTCACAACAATTGAGATGGGATCTAATATTTGCTGTTCTATAGCCAATCCAATTGGTGACATAAAGATGACATTGTCTGACGTTACTATTCATTTTTTTATTCCATTGGATGAGATTTGAAATGTATATGGACAAACATTGGCATGCTAGGGACCAATTTAAGTGCATGAATATCCATATTAGAATATTTGAAAGAATATGTAAAATACTCTGGATTTGATTTGACAGACTTGAATGCCAATCCCAACAAAAATGTTTATTGGGTCAATGTCAAAATTATATGAAACTGCTAGTATGTCCCTGCAGATCATGAATCTCCTCTTTATTTTCCATGAGTGGTTCTGGATAGTTTGTGAATTTAATTATTTTATTTTATTATAGCTGATTCTAAACAAGAGGTGGGTCTATTTCCCCCAGGGATTTAACCTAAATCTCATCATATTTTATTGGTTAAAATAATGGCTTAAAATTAAATTTTAATAATTTGAATCATAGATGTGGCTGTGTAGTATGCTGTTTTTAAGTCCTTTGGGTGTAGACCTGGGAGAAGGATAGCTGGATCAAATAATGGTTCCATTTCCACTTTTTCAAGAAATCTCCATACTGCTTTCCATATTGTCTGCACCAATTTGCAGTCCCACTAGCAGCTATGAGTGTACATTTTCCCCACATTCTTGCCAACACTTATTGTTGTTTGTAATTCCTAGGTCCTTGATTCACTTTGAGTTGAGTTTTGTGTATGGTAAGAAATAGGGGTTTAATTTCATTTTGTTGCATATGGATTTCCAGTTTTCCCAGCAACATTTGTTTTAGAGGCTATCTTTTCTCCAATGCATGTTTTTGGCACTTTTATCTGCCGCAGTCCGGCTGCAGCAAACTAACGGGGGGGGGGGGGGGGGGGCGACGAACAACTTGTGTACATTGATGCAGCAGGAGTGGGAACCGTTTATTGTAGGAAGGAGGGGTATATATACCTTCCACACAGCTTATATTATTAATTAACATAAACTAGATACAGCAGTCAACCAATAAGGAATATCCACACTTAATGGCTCCATGGCATTACTTCATAAACCACTCCCTCTGGCAAAATGCCAGGCGCCATCCTGACTTGTTTATAAACCCTAACATTTATCTAATAATATTATCAAAATGACCATACTTCCAAAAGCACTATACAGATTTAATGCAATTCCAATCAAAATCCCAATGTCATTCCTCATAGAAATAGAAAAAGCAATCATGAAATTCATCTGAAAAACTAAGAAACCCAGAATAGCTAAAGCAATCCTTAGCAAGAAGAGTAAAACAGGTGGCATCATTATACCAGACCTTATACTATACTACAGAGCAATAGTAACAAAAACAGTATGGCATTGGCACCAAAGCAGACTGGTAGATCAATGGTACAAACAGAGGACACAGTGACCAAACACATATTGTGTTTAGATGTTGCTACCATGAAATCTAAGAATACCATTTTTGCTTCTGTAGCAATATGTGGAATCACCTCTACTAGAATCTCTAGATAATTTCTTTGAAGAAAGGAAGAAAAGCTTTCCTATAAAAAGCTAATAAGTATGAAATCTGTATCGCTCAGAAAACATGAGTTTATAAACAGAAACTGTATATGATTTAAGTCATCAAGTGGTCACTAATGTTTATTAAATACCTATTATGAGCAAATCACTGTTCCTAACTGAACTTGGGAGTACCTTGACTAAATCAATAATTCAGCTCTGAAAAACAAGCCTAGATGTGCACATTCTTCCTTATTTTCTATACCCCAGATTTATAAACATGCTAAAAATTAGCCCCTGGCATTATAAAAAATAATTAATTCATTCACTTTAAAATCAGTAAGATTTGTGTATTACAGTGATATTAGCTAGGAGTGTATCTACAATATCCCATTCAGTATGCAAATAGATCCTGCCATGGTTTTAATGTGTTCCCCAGTTCAAGTGTGGGAACCTTAATTTCCAATCAAGCAGTGTTGGGAGGTGGGGACTAATGGGAGTTATTTAGATCATAAGGGCTTTATCCTCATGAATGGATTAAGGCCATTTTGATGTGAGTGGCTTGTTGTAAAAATCCAGTTATATCACCTATTCTCTTACCCTCTTTCCATGTGATGCCCTGTACCCTAATAAAGCAAGAAGGCCCTCATCAGAGACAGAGCTGATGCCTGTGCCAGGCTCTTGGATTCTCCAACCTCTAAAACCATGAGTCAAATAAACTTCTGTAAAAAATTTATCTAGTCTCAGGTAATTTATTATAGCAATAGAAAAAGAACTAAGTCAAACCCTCTCACATGCCACAGTTAAGTGAACAAGTGTCCAGATCTTTCATACACAAGATAACTTGGGAGTACCTTGACTAAATCAATAATTGGGCTTCCCTTGATTGTTTATCCATTCCTGCCTATGATCTCTCTATGAACTATAATTTTTACAAAACATATTCCCTTGATTTCTCTCAGGTTAACCACAAACATTTTCTCTTCTGCAAGGTAGCTTTTAACTTAGCTTAACTGATTTAAAAACAGCTTATACCAATTCTCCTATGATCACTCATGTGGGTTGATTCTATTAATCACACTATTCACCAATCACTGAAAAAATAAAAAGGGAATGTTTATTTGCATTTTGTGAACCAAAACTCAAAATATGGAAATAGCACTAATCAATCATTCCCAGATTTTCTACACTTTGGTAGAAAACTCCTATAATGGGTATGTATCTCCTTTAATTGGATACGACTTACAATTAATACAATACAAATCATATTGTAATTAACACAATACAACTTCTTGACCATGGTCCAACTTTCTGGGACCCCTAGCTTCCTGTTCAGGGAAAGCTAGAAGAGGAAAGTAGGAACACAAGGCAAGATATGCAAGAAGGGTATCTGTGAGATCCACTGTAGGAGTTGTGTTCTGAATAAGATGAATTCTACCCCAGTTCCTTGCCCTTACTGCTTATACTTGTTCCTCAGAGAAAGTGTGGAGCTGTCATATGGGTATTGAAATGGAGAGGGGAAGCAGCTTATTTACTTCTTAGCGTTAGCCTAAATAATATTAGTTTAACTGATCTGTTTTACTTAAGAGGACAAACAAATTTTTACATAAGATTTTTCTTTGGTTCATCACATTATTTACCCCTATCACATCCCTTACTCTCAGGCATACTTATTCCCAGAAGATGTCCTACTTCTCTGAAAAAGTGAAGAAATAGACAAATCTTTGAGCTTCCGCCACCACATCCTTGCACCTTGACACCTCTAATTCCTTCCCTCCCCTTACTAAGGCTGAATTGTTAAATATTATAACTTAATTTGTGAATTAGGTTTCATCCCTCACAGTTTCTTAAGCTTTATTCCAGCAATTCTTCTTCCTCATGCACCATCCTTTTTCTCTTCTAGTTCATCCCCTTCAGCACAGAAATATGTTGTTATTTTCTTTAAAAAAAAAATGTTGAAGTGCCCCAAAGCTCAATCCTTGGTCCTTTTCTATTCTTTCTACACTGAATTAGTGATCTCATATTGATGACTTAACTAGTATCCTATTTCAACAACTATCAAGTTTATATTTCTTACTCAGCTATATACATCTAACTGCCTGCCTGGTTCTTGCAATTGGGTATCCTATAGATATCTCAAATTCATTATCTCTAGAACTAAATTTGTTACAACTGCAACATTTCCCATCACAATCAATGGTAACTTCATTCTTTAAAATACTCAGGCCAAAAACTTAGAATTATACTTACCTTATCTACTTTGTTTACTCCTTATATAACTAAAATTAGCTGTCTAAGTATCACCTGAAATCTTGACAAAAATGCAAATTCTCAAACCCACCACAGATTTACTGAATCAGAAATTCTGAAAGGGACCAAGAACCATATTTCACCACACAATCATTGCCACCACAATATTCATAAGTATTCCATGCAACCTAATTTTGCACCAATGTACATGTTTTTAAATAATATTGGCACACTTTAAAAAAAAAGTCTCACATAATGGTCACTCCCTTTTTTTAAAAAAAAAAATTGGCATAAAAACTGCAACAATTATGCACAGTGAAATACTGAAATCTTTCTTCAGTAATACTTCAAGTTAATTCCAGAATTTTGCTTAAGTTTGAGAACCATATACAAAAATGTACAAATTACATAGTCGTACTGGAAACCAAAAGAATCTTGGAACAAGATCTGGTTTTCAATTAAAAGTCTGCATTTTTTATAGTCCACTGAGATAATTATAAATGCTATTTTTCAACCTTACAGGAATTCCTTCAAGGATAGATGAGTGTGGATGTGCCATTTCTAAAGCACATCATGTGAGGGATGATGGCCTTGGTGGAAGGACTGTTCTGCTTTATTATTACCTACATTTTCTTCAGCACAGTATTTCACATATTTGAGTTTTATCTTGAAGTCCTACCAAATAAGAATAATAAACAGCTCATAAACTTATTGGGAATATTTGAAAGCTTATGGATTTAATAACATCTACAGTAATGCGTGGTATTTTAGTCAGCTTTTTTGCTGTTGTGACTAAAAGACCCAACCAGAACAATTGTAGAGAAGGAAAAATTTATTTGGAAGCTTACTGTTTCAGAGGTCTTAGTCCACAGAAGGTCTTAGCTCCATTTCTCAGGGTTTAAGGTGAGGCAGAACATCTTGATGGAAGAGTGTGTCAGAGAGAAGCAGCTCACATGATGGTCAGAAGCAAAGAGGGAGAAATTCCATTCTCCATATACAAAAAATATGCACCATAGCCACCACTTTCTCCAGCCACACTCCACCTGCACCTAGTACTCAGGTAATCCCACCGGGGAATATTTTGCTGATTAGGTTAAGGCCATAACACAACCATTTCTCCTCCAAACCTTCTTGCATTGTCTCACACATGAGCTTTTGGGGGACATAACATCTAAACCATAACACTTGGCATATAGCATATGTCAATAAATGTTAGTTTCTGAAAATTTTATAGCTAAAAGTTCTACTCCAATCTAACAGAGGTGTTTTCTCTATTTCAAAAAAGCAAGTATAAAGTCCAACCTCCAAGGATTTAAAAAAGATCCTTGAGAATAACCACATTGATTGAGAATAGGAAGAACTGGTTCATAAATACTCTTTAGCCCCTTACTTTAGGGACCTCTTTAAATCTTATCTTGTCCATAAGGCCACCCCATTCCTTGGGCGTCTGTCTCTTTCTCTCTTCCCACAATATTTTCATGATAATTCTAACTTTTCCCTTTACTCTTTTCACTGACCCACTGGCCTGAATTCAACTCTTTTTTTTTTTTTTGTCATGCATTTGTTTATTTAAGTTATGCACTTCGCCAGGGAGTGTCTTCTCATCTCTGTGCCTCATATACAAATCTTCATTAACCTTATATGTCTTAGGGAAGAAAGCTCCTTGGTAGCCAGGGTTTGATTTTCTTGCCTATTTGCATAATGGTTGCAGAGCATCATGTAAATACAGAGACTTGAAAAAAAATGCTTTCCAGAAGATGATCACATATAAACTACCACTAAGACAAAATTATAAATGTATATAGTTCTTTTAACCATGGTTTTGATTCATTTTTGTCTATATTCACAAAATTTCACTTTTTTTTTTAGCTACTCTCCTTATGCTTTATGACTTGGAAAAAACATATACCTAAAATATCTACTTAAAAGGAAAAAGATGAAAACTAAATTGAGAAGCTAAATCAGTATTAAAAATAATAATCAGTATTGTAAATAAAACCAAATAGTAGTATTTTCCCCTAGGATATTTTTCTTTGTCACTTCTTCCATCCATCCACGTGTGTGTATGTACATGTCTGTGTGCATGTGAGAGAGAGAGAGAGAGAGAGAGAGAGAGAATGTTTTTGTATTGCAATATCCTAGAAAGATGTTATTGACAAGTTAATAATATTTATATTAATTTTATTAGATATAATAAAAATTTATTATAATTTTATTATATATTTTCTAAAGTATGTTTTTAAATTAGTGCAATAATTGTATATTAGTTTTATCAAGTTAATAATTTTTATAACAGGCTTATTATGGCTAACCTTCATTTAAATATATAAGGTGAGAGAAATCAGTCCTGAACCCACCGCCTTCAGTATAGATTGGCAATTTGTCCTTTATAACCAAAAGACAAGCTCCTGGGCAATAACTTTTTTAAAAGGAAAACCAGAGATTATTTATAATGAACTGAGCTCAGGGTGAAGTGGCAAGTTAAACTTCTTTCTGGGGTATGGAGCCAAAATTCAAGTTACTATAGCCTTTCAGAGATTCTGAGCACCTGGAAATGGTAGGCAGAGATTCTAGACTGAGGTATCTTCATGGATTACTTATCTCTTTGTTGTAGAACTGAGACAACAATTACTGTTAGTGACTACTATTTTATTTGCTGTGTGTGTATGTGTGTATGTATGTGTAAAAGAAACAAGAGAAAGACAGAAGGAGAGATGACAGAGCACTATGGCCAATTATATAAAAATGGTTTACCTTCAGAAACAGAAATGTGGGATCTATTGATGAACAATGGTATTGCCATGACTCATCAAAATCAAGATAACAACTATCCCAAAAGAGCTACCTTTATGTTATCTCCAGAGAACTCCTAAAGTCAAGATCAAAAGTCAGTTGTTAGGGACATTTTCAGCATACCATATTCCTGCACAGAAAAATGAGTCAC